>NC_088396.1:58301310-58313810 GCF_034236695.1 Oncorhynchus nerka
TGACAGACAAGCTAGATCTACTGTCTCTATTATATTATGAAAGACCAGCTAGATCTACAGAAGGTTTACATTTGAGAGACCAGCCAGATCTATTTCTCTATTATATTACGGCTTAGACCAGCATGATCTAGAGTCACTAAATATTATGATAGACCAGTGGGATTTGAACCCACGCATCCATGGGAGACTGCAACAGACCAGCTAGACTGCTCAGTCCATCCTGTATTATGACAGTTCCTGGGTATACTGGGTTATTGTATTATGACAGACAAGTAGAAATAGGCACAGCCTTGTAAAATCACCACAGAGACCAGTCTCTATTATATTATGACAGACCAGCTTGCACTTTCAATAGTCATTTGTTTTTATCAATGAAAAACTCCAGTCATTGATTTAATCTCAATATGGCCTTCAATGGAAAAGAGTAGTAAATAGTTTGAATGACCGCTAAACTGGCCTCAGAATATGGCCATTCTGATATAAATGATGAAATTCCTCAGATAAGACCGAAAGTTATGGAAGTATCAGCAATCATCAGGGTAAGAGTGACAACAGGTCCACATGGCTGAAATCTTAACAAATGGCTTAATGGGTATTTTCAACGCAATCGTGTTATTATTTATTTTTAGGGTTTAACAAGGCAGCTCACCTGTGACCTGTGGCTTGACATTAGACGGCGACTCGATTACCCTGCAGACTATATTTTTGTTCTTCCCGCCAATACAATCCACTGACAACGACCGACGAGTTGTGCGTTCCGAGATGCTTTTTGTTATTCGCCTGTTTGTGGCCCGCCTGTTAAATTGCGCGATTCTTGCAATTCTCTTTCAGCCTCTCATCAACTAGCTGTTTTTGCAGAATATTAAAAATACGATAGTTATTCACTACTCATATTAACTAGGTGTCATTTACATTACCTTAAGTCATTTATTTTTCAACTGGATTATACAAAGGTGCATGACATGCAGGCGCTAAAAAGTTGTCAAGAGTGGGTTTCAAACCATGCCTATAGGGGAGTCTGCGACCTGAATGACTTAATGGTTATTTTCAATGCAATCGTGTTTTTACTTTTTCTTTTAGGGTTTAAAAAGGTTTCTCACCAATGACTTTAGATGTGGCCAGTTCGATTACCCTGCAGACTTTAAGAGTGTCTTCAGAATATGGCCATTTTGACATGAATTTAAAAATGCCTCAGATAGGACCAAAAAAGTGTCTGGAGCTATCCGTCAGGGTAAGAGTGACAACAGGTTTCCACATGTCAAAATGGGGGAAATCTTAGCAAATGGCTTAATGGTTATTCATGAGAATCGTGTTGTTGTATTGTTGAGTGTATCATGGGATCTCACCTAAAATCTGTGGCTTGACTACAAACCTGTAACCTATGCTACTGTGGCCTATAGAGCTAGAAGGATGGATAACCAGGCGTGTAAAGGTGTGAGGTGGGCTCCTATCCGAAATGGACAAATAATCCTACAGAAAGTGATAATTTTACAACTGAAAGACAATGCAGTAACTCATTAACTCATTATAATGCAATGAAATTAAATGTTCCCCTCATTCATTTGTTATTAAGTACAGCTTTTTTCTTATTTTGCTTAGCATGCTATAGGTAGTGGGATCGATGCCCACATTCCCCAAAAACACATTTTTTTGTGGATCCAAGAAAGCTGCAGTTCACACTTCATGCAGCCTTGTCTTACGACAACCTACTGTCATGTAGCAATGACAAGCAACTTTAATGTAACACTGATGTCAAAATGTCAGATGAAAAAGCAAGACATTACTTACTTTCAGAGGAGCAGCGTAGCACACACCATTGAGGCCCACAAACAAAGCTGTGGAAAGTTTCCTTGAAGCCAGAGCATAAAGAAAGAACAAATACAGATGCCGAAACCCGGGATCAAACCAGGGACGTTTAGATCTTCAGTCTACCGCTCTCCCAAGTGAGCTATTCCGGCAAATCACTCAACATAATTCTGTGGCACCCTTTACAATTCACATGCATGTGACTCATAATTTTGACACTCAAAATGGACATAATAGCCATTACGGGGATCGAACCCATGACCTTGGCGTTATTAGCAACACACTCTAACCAACTGAGCTAACCGGCCATTTGCTATTTGCTCAATTGTTGAAATGCACCGTCAGCCAAGTCTGCAAGTGCTGGCACGTCAACAAACAAGTCCACCAACAGCATAGCCTGACAAGACTGGACCCTCTTGGTTGCTTCTTCATGTAACACTGATGTCACAATGTCAGATGAAAAAGAAAGAAATTCCAAACGGCTGGGGAATTAGCTCAAATGCTTTGTGTTTGGGCATGCGTGCACAGGTAGTGGGATCGATGCCCGCATGCTCCAGATGAAAAAATCACATTGTTTTATGGATCCAAGAAAACTCCAGTTCACACTTCATGCAGCCTTGTCTTACGACAACCTACTGTCATGTAGTAATGACAAGCAACTTTAATGTAACACTGATGTCAAAATGTCAGATGAAAAAGCAAGACATTACTTACTTTCAGAGGAGCAGCATAGCACACACCATTGAGGCCCACAAACAAAGCTGTGGAATGTTTCCTTGAAGCCAGAGCATAAAGAAAGAACAAATACAGACACCGAAACCCAACCAGGGACCTTTAGATCTTCAGTCTAACGCTCTCCCAACTGAGCTATTCTGGCAATTCACTTAACATAATTCTGTGGCACCCTTGACAATTCACATGCGTGTGACTCATAATTTTGACACTCAAAATGTACATAATAGCCAGTATGGGGATAGAACCCATGACCTTGGCGTTATTAGCACCACACTCTAACCAACAGAGCTAACCGGCCATTTGCTATTTTGCTCAATTGTTGAAATGCACCGAGCCTCTGCAAGTGCTGGCACGTCAACAAACAAGTCCACCAACAGCATAGCCTGACAAGACTGGACCCTCTTGGTTGCTTCTTGCGGAAATTCCAAACGGCTGGGGAATTAGCTCAAATGCTTTGCACGCGTGAGGTAGTGGGATCGATGCCCACATTCTCCAAAAGCACATTGTTTTATGGATCCAAGAAAACTCCAGTTCACACTTCATGCAGCCTTGTCTTACGACAACCTACTGTCATGTAAACAATGACAAGAAACTGTCATGTAACAATGACAAGAAACTCTCATGTAACACTGATGTCACAATGTCAGATGAAAAAGAAAGACATTACTTACTTTCAGAGAGCAGCGTATCACACACTCTAACCAACTGAGCTAACCAGCCGCTGGCTACAGAGCACAATTGTTGAGATGCACCGAGCCTCTGCAAGTGCTGCAGCGCAAACTAACAAGTCCACCAACAGCATAGCCTGACAAGACTGGACACTCTTGGTTGCTCCTTGTGGCAATTCCAAACAGCTGGGGAATTTGATCAATTGGTATTGTGTTTGCTTAGCATGCTATAGGTAGTGGGATCGATGCCCACATTCCCCAAAAACACATTTTTTTGTGGATCCAAGAAAGCTGCAGTTCACACTTCATGCAGCCTTGTCTTACGACAACCTACTGTCATGTAGCAATGACAAGCAACTTTAATGTAACACTGATGTCAAAATGTCAGATGAAAAAGCAAGACATTACTTACTTTCAGAGGAGCAGCGTAGCAGACACCATTGAGGCCCACAAACAAAGCTGTGGAAAGTTTCCTTGAAGCCAGAGCATAAAGAAAGAACAAATACAGATGCCGAAACCCGGGATCAAACCAGGGACCTTTAGATCTTCAGTCTAACGCTCTCCCAACTGAGCTATTCCGGCAATTCACTCAACATAATTCTGTGGCACCCTTGACAATTCACATGCATGTGACTCATAATTTTGACACTCAAAATGTACATAATAGCCAGTATGGGGATCGAACCCATGACCTTGGCATTATTAGCACCACACTCTAACCAACTGAGCTAACCGGCCATTTGCTATTTTGCTCAATTGTTGAAATGCACCGAGCCTCTGCAAGTGCTGGCACATCAACAAACAAGTCCACCAACAGCATAGCCTGACAAGACTGGACCCTCTTGGTTGCTTCTTGCGGAAATTCCAAACGGCTGGGGAATTAGCTCAAATGCTTTGCACGCGTGAGGTAGTGGGATCGATGCCCACATTCTCCAAAAGCACATTGTTTTATGGATCCAAGAAAACTCCAGTTCACACTTCATGCAGCCTTGTCTTACGACAACCTACTGTCATGTAAACAATGACAAGAAAATGTAACACTGATGTAATGTCAATGACAAGAAACCAACTGAGCTAATGTACAGAGCACAATTGTTGAGATGAGCCTCTGCAAGTGCACAATAACAAGTCCACCAACAGCATAGCCTGACAAGACTGGACACTCTTGGTTGCTCCTTGTGCTGCAAACTAACAAGCAATTCCAAACAGCTGGGGAATTTGATCAATTGGTATTGTGTTTGCTTAGCATGCTATAGGTAGTGGGATCGATGCCCGCATTCCCCAAAAACACATTTTTTGTGGATCCAAGAAAGCTGCAGTTCACACTTCATGCAGCCTTGTCTTACGACAACCTACTGTCATGTAGCAATGACAAGCAACTTTAATGTAACACTGATGTCAAAATGTCAGATGAAAAAGCAAGACATTACTTACTTTCAGAGGAGCAGCGTAGCACACACCATTGAGGCCCACAAACAAAGCTGTGGAAAGTTTCCTTGAAGCCAGAGCATAAAGAAAGAACAAATACAGATGACGAAACCCAGGATCGAACCAGGGACCTTTAGATCTTCAGTCTAACGTCTCCCAACTGAGCTATTCCAGCAATTCACTCAACATAATTCTGTGGCACCCTTGACAATTCACATGCATGTGACTCATAATTTTGACACTCAAAATGTACATAATAGCCAGTATGGGGATCGAACCCATGACCTTTGGCATTATTAGCACCACACTCTAACCAACTGAGCTAACCAGCCATTTGCTATTTTGCTCAATTGTTGAAATGCACCGAGCCTCTGCAAGTGCTGGCACGTCAACAAACAAGTCCACCAACAGCATAGCCTGACAAGACTGGACCCTCTTGGTTGCTTCTTTCGGAAATTCCAAACGGCTGGGGAATTAGCTCAAATGCTTTGCACGCGTGAGGTAGTGGGATCGATGCCCACATTCTCCAAAAGCACATTGTTTTATGGATCCAAGAAAACTCCAGTTCACACTTCATGCAGCCTTGTCTTACGACAACCAATGACAAGAAACTGTCATGTAACAATGACAAGAAACTCTCATGTAACACTGATGTCACAATGTCAGATGAAAAAGAAAGACATTACTTACTTTCAGAGAGCAGCGTATCACACACTCTAACCAACTGAGCTAACCAGCCGCTGGCTACAGAGCACAATTGTTGAGATGCACCGAGCCTCTGCAAGTGCTGGAGCGCAAACTAACAAGTCCACCAACAGCATAGCCTGACAAGACTGGACACTCTTGGTTGCTCCTTGTGGCAATTCCAAACAGCTGGGGAATTTGATCAATTGGTATTGTGTTTGCTTAGCATGCTATAGGTAGTGGGATCGATGCCCGCATTCCCCAAAAACACATTTTTTTGTGGATCCAAGAAAGCTGCAGTTCACACTTCATGCAGCCTTGTCTTACGACAACCTACTGTCATGTAGCAATGACAAGCAACTTTAATGTAACACTGATGTCAAAATGTCAGATGAAAAAGCAAGACATTTCTTACTTTCAGAGGAGCAGCGTAGCACACACCATTGAGGCCCACAAACAAAGCTGTGGAAAGTTTCCTTGAAACCAGAGCATAAAGAAAGAACAAATACAGATGGCAAAACCCGGGATTAAACCAGGGACCTTTAGATCTTCAGTCTAACGCTCTCCCAACTGAGCTATTCCGGCAATGCACTCAACATAATTCTGTGGCACCCTTGACAATTCACATGCATGTGACTCTTAATTTTGCCACTCAAAATGTACATAATAGCCAGTATGCGGTTCGAACCAATGACCTTGGCGTTATTAGCACCACACTCTAACCTACTGAGCTAACCGGCCATTTGCTATTTTGCTCAATTGTTGAAATGCACCGAACCTCTGCAAGTGCTGGCACGTCAACAAACAAGTCCGCCAACAGCATAGCCTGACAAGACTGGACCCTCTTGGTCGCTTCTTAAGGAAGTTCCAAAAGGCTGGGGAATTAGCTCAAATGCTTTGCACGCGTGAGGTAGTGGGATCGATGCCCACATTCTCCAAAAGCACATTGTTTTATGGATCCAAGAAAAAAATTCCAGTTCACCTACTGTCATGTAACAATGACAAGCCTTGTCTGATGTCACAATGTTGAAAAAGAAAGACATTTACTTTTTATTTTTTTATTTCACCTTTATAGGCTAGTTGAGATTTTCGAACCAGGGACCTTTATTTATTTTTTATTTTATTTTTATTTCACCTTTATTTAACAAGTTCTCATTTGCAACTGCATGCACCTGGCCAAGATAAATGTAACATGTCAAAATGTGTGAACAGACAACACAGAGTTACACATGGAGTAAACAATTAACAAGTCAATAACACAGTAAAAAAAAAAAAAAAAAAAGGCTAGGGAACAAGTCTATATACAATGTGAACAGCAAAAAGGCATGGAGGTAGGTAGAAATAAAATGGGCAATTACAATTTTGCAGATTAACACTGGGGTGATAAATGATCAGATGGTCATGTACAGGTAGAGATATTGGTGTGCAAAAGAGCAGAAAAGTAAATAAATAAATAAATAAATAAAAAAAACAGTATAAAAACAGTATGGGGATGAGGTAGGTGAAAATGGGTGGGCTATTTACCAATAGACTATGTCCAGCTGCAGCGATCGGTTAGCTGCTCGGATAGCTGATGTTTGAAGTTGGTGAGGGAGATAAAAGTCTCCAACTTCAGCGATTTTTGCAGTTCATTCCAGTCACAGGCAGCAGAGTACTGGAACGAAAGGCGGCCAAATGAGGTGTTGGCTTTAGGGATGATCAGTGAGATACACCTGCTGGAGCGTGTGCTACGGATGGGTGTTGCCATCGTGACCAGTGAACTGAGATAAGGCGGAGCTTTACCTAGCATGGACTTGTAGATGACCTGGAGCCAGTGGGTCTGGCGACGAATATGTAGCGAGGGCCAGCCGACTAGAGCATACAAGTCGCAGTGGTGGGTGGTATAAGGTGCTTTAGTGACAAAACGGATGGCACTGTGATAGACTGCATCCAGTTTGCTGAGTAGAGTGTTGGAGGCCATTTTGTAGATGACATCGCCGAAGTCAAGGATCGGTAGGATAGTCAGTTTTACTAGGCTTGGCGGCGTGAGTGAAGGAGGCTTTGTTGCGGAATAGAAAGCCGACTCTTGATTTGATTTTCGATTGGAGATGTTTGATATGAGTCTGGAAGGAGAGTTTGCAGTCTAGCCAGACACCTAGGTACTTATAGATGTCCACATATTCAAGGTCGGAACCATCCAGGGTGGTGATGCTAGTCGGGCATGCGGGTGCAGGCAGCGATCGGTTGAAAAGCATGCATTTGGTTTTACAAGCGTTTAAGAGCAGTTGGAGGCCACGGAAGGAGTGTTGTATGGCATTGAAACTCGTTTGGAGGTTAGATAGCACAGTGTCCAATGACGGGCCGAAAGTATATAGAATGGTGTCGTCTGCGTAGAGGTGGATCAGAGAATCGCCCGCAGCAAGAGCAACATCATTGATATATACAGAGAAAAGAGTCGGCCCGAGAATTGAACCCTGTGGCACCCCCATAGAGACTGCCAGAGGACCGGACAGCATGCCCTCCGATTTGACACACTGAACTCTGTCTGCAAAGTAATTGGTGAACCAGGCAAGGCAGTCATCCGAGAAACCGAGGCTACTGAGTCTGCCGATAAGAATATGGTGATTGACAGAGTCGAAGGCCTTGGCAAGGTCGATGAAGACGGCTGCACAGTACTGTCTTTTATCGATAGCGGTTATGATATCGTTTAGTACCTTGAGCGTGGCTGAGGTGCACCCATGACCGGCTCGGAAACCAGATTGCACAGCGGAGAAGGTACGGTGGGATTCAAGATGGTCAGTGACCTGTTTGTTGACTTGGCTTTCGAAGACCTTAGATAGGCAGGGCAGGATGGATATAGGTCTATAGCAGTTTGGGTCCAGGGTGTCTCCCCCTTTGAAGAGGGGGATGACTGCGGCAGCTTTCAATCCTTGGGGATCTCAGACGATATGAAAGAGAGGTTGAACAGGCTGGTAATAGGGGTTGCGACAATGGCGGCAGATAGTTTCAGAAATAGAGGGTCCAGATTGTCAAGCCCAGCTGATTTGTACGGGTCCAGGTTTTGCAGCTCTTTCAGAACATCTGCTATCTGGATTTGGGTAAAGGAGAACCTGGAGAGGCTTGGGCGAGGAGCTGCGGGGGGGCGGAGCTGTTGGCCGAGGTTGGAGTAGCCAGGCGGAAGGCATGGCCAGCCGTTGAGAAGTGCTTATTGAAGTTTTCGATAATCATGGTTTATCGGTGGAGACCGTGTTACCTAGCCTCAGTGCAGTGGGCAGCTGGGAGGAGGTGCTCTTGTTCTCCATGGACTTCACAGTGTCCCAGAACTTTTTGGAGTTGGAGCTACAGGATGCAAACTTCTGCCTGAAGAAGCTGGCCTTAGCTTTCCTGACTGACTGCGTGTATTGGTTCCTGACTTCCCTGAACAGTTGCATATCACGGGGCTATTCGATGCTATTGCAGTCCGCCACAGGATGTTTTTGTGCTGGTCGAGGGCAGTCAGGTCTGGAGTGAACCAAGGGCTGTATCTGTTCTTGGTTCTGCATTTTTTGAACGGAGCATGCTTATCTAAAATGGTGAGGAAGTTACTTTTAAAGAATGACCAGGCATCCTCAACTGACGGGATGAGGTCAATGTCCTTCCAGGATACCCGGGCCAGGTCGATTAGAAAGGCCTGCTCACAGAAGTGTTTTAGGGAGCGTTTGACAGTGATGAGGGGTGGTCGTTTGACTGCGGCTCCGTGGCGGATACAGGCAATGAGGCAGTGATCGCTGAGATCCTGGTTGAAGACAGCGGAGGTGTATTTGGAGGGCCAGTTGGTCAGGATGACGTCTATGAGGGTGCCCTTGTTTACAGAGTTAAGGTTGTACCTGGTGGGTTCCTTGATGATTTGAGTGAGATTGAGGGCATCTAGCTTACATTGTAGGACTGCCGGGGTGTTAAGCATATCCCAGTTTAGGTCACCTAACAGAACAAACTCTGAAGCTAGATGGGGGCGATCAATTCACAAATGGTGTCCAGGGCACAGCTGGGAGCTGAGGGTGGTCGGTAGCAGGCGGCAACAGTGAGAGACTTATTTCTGGAGAGGTAATTTTCAAAATTAGTAGTTCGAACTGTTTGGGTATGGACCTGGAAAGTATGACATTACTTTGCAGGCTATCTCTGCAGTAGACTGCAACTCCGCCCCCTTTGGCAGTTCTATCTTGACGGAAGATGTTATAGTTGGGTATGGAAATCTCTGAATTTTTGGTGGCCTTCCTGAGCCAGGATTCAGACACAGCAAGGACATCAGGGTTAGCAGAGTGTGCTAAAGCAGTGAGTAAAACAAACTTAGGGAGGAGGCTTCTGATGTTGACATGCATAAAACCAAGGCTTTTACGATCACAGAAGTCAACAAATGAGGGTGCCTGGGGACATGCAGGGCCTGGATTTACCTCCACATCACCCGCGGAACAGAGAAGGAGTAGTATGAGGGTGCGGCTAAAGGCTATCAAAACTGGTCGCCTAGAGCGTTGGGGGCAGAGAATAAGAGGAGCAGGTTTCTGGGCATGGTAGAATATATTCAGGGCATAATGCACAGACAGGGGTATGGTGGGGTGCGGGTACAGCGGAGGTAAGCCCAGGCACTGGGTGATGATGAGACAGGTTGAATCTCTGGACATGCTGGTTGTAATGGGTGAGGTCACCGCATGTGTGGGAGGTGGGACAAAGGAGTTAACAGGGGTATGAAGAGTGGGTCTAGGGGTCCATTGTGAACTAAAACAATGATAACTAACCTGAACAACAGTATACAAGGCATATTGACATTTGAGAGAGACATACAGCGAGGCATACAGTAATCACAGGTGTTGAATTGGGAAAGCTAGCTAAAAACAGTAGGGACAACAACAGCTAATCAGCTGGCACGACAAACAGCAGGTAAAATGGCGTCAACAGATAAAACAAACAAGCAGAATGGAGTACCGTGATTAATGGACAGTCCAGCGTGCATCAGCTATGTGGCCAAGAGATCAGTGTCCAGGGGGCAGCGGTGGATGGGGCAGGGGCTGGCTGGCGAGTGTTATCCAGGTTAAAAAAAACTAACAATGACTAAATAGCTTGTAGCTAGTTAGCTGGTTAGCTTCTGGAGGTTCTTAAGTGTGTTCTAAAATTTTTTAAATAATAGCGATTCCGTATCACATTGGGTGAGGCAGGTTTCCGGAAGGTATAAACAAATTAAAAATCAAAAAGAGATAGAAAGTAAATGGGGTCAGAGAGTGATTGGGACGCGGTGGTGCAGACGGTTAGCAGGCCTGTGCTAACAAGCTAACAGCTAGGCCCGAGCTAGACAAAGCAGTTAGCGGACCGGAGCTTGACAAGAGCCGTTAGCCGAATTAGCAAGCAGGGAGATAGCGAGGGCTAGAGAGTTAACCTTTGGGGGACGTCGCGATGGGGTGAGTCTGTTTATTTATTCCTCTTCATGCGGTGAGCTGGAGATGAAAAAGCTGAAGGGTTGGCCAGCAGATTTGGCGATGTCGCAGCGGAAAAGCCTGGAAACCCCTCGGACGATTATGTCGGCGGACCAGTCGTGATGGATCCGTGGGCAGTAGAGGGTCAGTAAGGGTCCAAATGGCAAATTAGGTATTTTTCCGGGTAGTCGGGAGATGGGCTCTGGTTCCAGGCTAAGCTCTGGGACAGAGACGTTGTTCATTGCAACTGATGCGGTATAAAGCTTCAGAGCTTTCCGGAGATGGCTGAAGGTTATGCTTTGATGATGTCGCTGGTGGTTAGCGTTGAAGACCGCTAGCATGGCTAGTGGTTAGCTGGCTAGCTTCTGGTGAGGGTTGAGCATTCATTGGGTGAGTTGAGGGTTCCTGTGGTTGGGAAGTGAGTAAATATAATATATAAATTTACTTTAGGAAAAAATAGCTACATTGGGTGAGGCGGGTTGCAGGAGAGTATTTGGAACCCAAGCTTAGGTTTAGGAAAAAGTTTTTAAAGAGACGAAGAAAAATATGTAAAAAACGAAAAAGATATATATACAGGGGACACGACACGACAGGACTTACTGCTACGCCATCTTGGAATTCCAGCTCAAAAAGAGCGTGAGGTAGTGGGATCGGTGCCCACATTCTCCAAAATCACATTGTTTTGTGGATCCAAGAAAGCTGCAGTTCACACTTCATGCAGCCTTAGCAGTTACGACAACCACTGTCATTAGCAATGCATAAACAAGCAGACTTTAATGTAACACTGATGTCAAAATGTCAGATGAAAAAGCAAGACATTACTTACTTTCAGAGGAGCAGTGAGCATCGAACACCATTGAGGCCCACAAACAAAGCTGTGGAAACTTTCTTTGAAGCCAGAGCATAAAGAAACAAAACAAATACCAGAAATAGCCAGGATCAAACAGGGACTCTTGAGATCTTCAGTCTAACGCTCTCCCAAATGAGCTATTCCGATGCAATTCACTCAACATAATTCTGTGGCACCCTTGACAATTCACATGCATGTGACTCATAACCTACTTTGACACTCAAAATGTACATAATAGCCAGTATGGGATCGAAAAACCCATGACCTTGGCGTTATTAGCACCACACTCTAACCAACTGAGCTAACTGGCAATTTGCTATTTTGCTCAATTGTTGAAATGCACCGAGCCTCTGCAAGTGCTGGACACGTCAACAAACAAGTCCACCAACAGCATAGCCTGACAAGACTGGACCCTCTTGGTTGCTTCTTGTGGAAATTCCAAACGGCTGGGGAATTAGCTCAAATGCTTTGCAGCATGCTGAGGTAGTGGGATCGATGCCCGCATTCCCCAAAAACATTTTTTTGTGGATCCAAGAAAGCTGCAGTTCACACTTCATGCAGCCTTGTCTTACGACAACCTACTGTCATGTAGCAATGACAAGCAACTTTAATGTAACACTGATGTCAAATGTCAGATGAAAAAGCAAGACATTACTTACTTTCAGAGGAGCAGCGTAGCACACACCATTGAGGCCCACAAACAAAGCTGTGGAAAGTTTCATTGAAGCCAGAGCATAAAGAAAGAACAAATACAGATACCGAAACCAGGAATCGAACAAGGGACCTTTAGATCTTCAGTCTACCGCTCTCCCAACTGAGCTATTCTGGAAATGGACTTAACATAATTCTGTGGCACCCTTGACAATTCACATGCATGTGACTCATAATTTTGACACTCAAAATGTA
>NC_088396.1:58633281-58645781 GCF_034236695.1 Oncorhynchus nerka
CTTCGTTCAGTTACGTATTGCTCCTGTATATAGCCTCCACATTGACTCTGTAATACCCTGTATAACTCTGTGCCGTAACACCCTGTATATAGCCTCCACATTGACTCTGTGCCGTAACACCCTGTATATAGCCTCCACATTGACTCTGTGCCGTAACACCCTGTATATAGCCTCCACATTGACTCTGTGCCGTAATACCCTGTATATAGCCTCCACATTGACTCTGTGCCGTAATACCCTGTATATAGCCTCCACATTGACTCTGTGCCGTAATACCCTGTATATAGCCTCCACATTGACTCTGTGCCGTAACACCCTGTATATAGCCTCCACATTGACTCTGTGCCGTAACACCCTGTATATAGCCTCCACATTGACTCTGTGCCGTAACACCCTGTATATAGCCTCCACATTGACTCTGTGCCGTAACACCCTGTATATAGCCTCCACATTGACTCTGTGCCGTAACACCCTGTATATAGCCTCCACATTGACTCTGTGCCGTAATACCCTGTATATAGCCTCCACATTGACTCTGTGCCGTGTACCCCTGTATATAGCCTCCACATTGACTCTGTGCCGTAATATAGCCTCCACATTGACTCTGTGCCGTATATATAATCTCCACATTGACTCTGTGCCGTGTACCCCTGTATATAGCCTCCACATTGACTCTGTGCCGTAATACCCTGTATATAGCCTCCACATTGACTCTGTGCCGTAATACCCTGTATATAGCCTCCACATTGACTCTGTGCCGTAATACCCTGTATATAGCCTCCACATTGACTCTGTGCCGTAATGCCCTGTATATAGCCTCCACATTGACTCTGTGCCGTAATACCCTGTATATAGCCTCCACATTGACTCTGTGCCGTAATACCCTGTATATAGCCTCCACATTGACTCTGTGCCGTAATACCCTGTATATAGCCTCCACATTGACTCTGTGCCGTAATACCCTGTATATAGCCTCCACATTGACTCTGTGCCGTAATACCCTGTATATAGCCTCCACATTGACTCTGTGCCGTAACCCCTGTATATAGCCTCCACATTGACTCTGTGCCGTAATACCCTGTATATAGCCTCCACATTGACTCTGTGCCGTAACACCCTGTATATAGCCTCCACATTGACTCTGTGCCGTAACCCCTGTATATAGCCTCCACATTGACTCTGTGCCGTAATGCCCTGTATATAGCCTCCACATTGACTCTGTGCCGTAACACCCTGTATATAGCCTCCACATTGACTCTGTGCCGTAACACCCTGTATATAGCCTCCACATTGACTCTGTACCGTAACACCCTGTATATAGCCTCCACATTGACTCTGTGCCGTAATACCCTGTATATAGCCTCCACATTGACTCTGTGCCGTAATACCCCTGTATATAGCCTCCACATTGACTCTGTGCCGTAACACCCTGTATATAGCCTCCACATTGACTCTGTGCCGTAATACCCCTGTATATAGCCTCCACATTGACTCTGTGCCGTGCCCCCTGTATATAGCCTCCACATTGACTCTGTGCCGTATTACCCTGTATATAGCCTCCACATTGACTCTGTGCCGTGACACCCTGTATATAGCCTCCACATTGACTCTGTGCCGTGTGCCCTGTATATAGCCTCCACATTGACTCTGTGCCGTAACACCCTGTATATAGCCTCCACATTGACTCTGTGCCGTGTTACCCTGTATATAGCCTCCACATTGACTCTGTGCCGTGATACCCCCTGGTTGACTCTGTGCCGTAACACCCTGTATATAGCCTCCACGTTGATCTGTGCCGTAACCCCCTGTATATAGCCTCCACGTTGACTCTGTACCGTAACACCCTGTATATAGCCTCCACATTGACTCTGTGCCGTGTAACACCCTGTGTATAGCCTCCACATTGACTCTGTGCCCACCCTGTTATGTAATTATCCACGTTGATCTGTGCCGTGACCCTGTAATATGGCCTCACGTTGATGTCTGTGCCGTGTACCCTGTATGTAGCCTCCACGTTGACTCTGTGCCGTGTGCCCCTGTATATAGCCTCCACGTTGATCTGTGCCGTGTGCCCTGTATATAGCCTCCACATTGATCTGTGCCGTATTGCCCTGTAATATGGCTCCACATTGACTCTGTGCCGTGTGCCCCTGTATATAGCCTCCACGTTGACTCTGTGCCCCCTGCCCCCTGTATATGGCCTCCACGTTGACTCTGTGCCGTGTACCCCTGTATGTGGCCTCCACATTGACTCTGTGCCCCCTGCCCCTGTATATAGCCTCCACGTTGACTCTGTGCCGTGTGCCCCCTCTATATAGCCTCCACATTGACTCTGTGCCCCCTGACGCCCTGTATATGGCCTCACTTGATCTGTGCCGTAACCCTGTATATAGTCTCCACATTGACTCTGTGCCGTAACACCCTGTATATAGTCCACATTGACTCTGTGCAAGTACACCCTGTATATAGCCTCCACGGTGGCTCTGTGCCGTAACACCCTGTATATAGTCTCCTCATTGACTCTGTACCGTAACACCCTGTATATAGTCTCCACATTGACTCTGGTTGCCCCCTGTATATAGTCTCCACATTGACTCTGTGCCGTTACCCCCTGTATATATGCCTCCACATTGATCTGTGCCGTAATACCCTGTATACTGGCCTCCACACTGACTCTGTGCCGTACCCCTGTATATAGTCTCCACGTTGACTCTGTGCCGTGTGCCCCTGTATATAATATCCACGGTTGACTCTGTACCGGTACCCCCTGTATATAGCCTCCACATTGACTCTGTGCCGGTACCCCCTGTATATAGCCTCCACATTGACTCTGTACCGGTACCCCCTGTATATAGCCTCCACATTGACTCTGTACCGGTACCCCCTGTATATAGCCTCCACATTGACTCTGTGCCGGTGACCCCCTGTATATAGCCTCCACATTGACTCTGTACCGGTACCCCCTGTATATAGCCTCCACATTGACTCTGTACCGGTACCCCCTGTATATAGCCTCCACATTGACTCTGTACCGGTACCCCCTGTATATAGCCTCCACATTGACTCTGTACCGGTACCCCCTGTATATAGCCTCCACATTGACTCTGTACCGGTACCCCCTGTATATAGCCTCCACATTGACTCTGTACCGGTACCCCCTGTATATAGCCTCCACATTGACTCTGTACCGGTGCCCCCTGTATATAGCCTCCACATTGACTCTGTGCCGTAGTCACCCTGTATATAGTCTCCACATTGACTCTGTGCCGTGGCTTGCCCTGTATATAAGCCTCCACGGTGATCTGTGCCGTACCCCCTGTATATAGCCTCCACATTGACTCTGTACCCCCTAGCCCTGTATACTAGCCTCCACATTGACTCTGTGCCCTAACCCCTGTATATAGCTATCACATTGACTCTGTACCCCCTAGCCCTGTATGTATCATCATTGACTCTGTACCCCCCCTAACTGTATATAATATCACATTGGGCTCTGTGCCCCCTAGCCCTACTATATAGCTCACATTGACTCTATTGCCCCTAACCCCTGTATGTAAGCCTCCACATTGACTCTGTACCCCTAACCCCTGTATATAGCCTCCACATTGACTCTGTACCGGTACCCTGTATATAAGCCTCCACATTGAGCTCTGTACCGGTACCCCCTGTATATAGTCTCCACATTGACTCTGTACCCCCTAACCCTGTATATAAGCCTCCACATTGACTCTGTGCCCCTACCCCTGTATATGGCCTCCACATTGACTCTGTACCGATACCCCCTGTATATAGTCTCCACATTGACTCTGTACCCCCCTAACCCCTGTATATAGCCTCCACGGTGACTCTCCTGTATATAGCCCCCTCTGTACCCCCTGTATATGGCCTCCACCTTGACTCTGTGCCCCCTAACCCCTGTATATAGCCTCCACACTGACTCTGTGTGCCTCCACATGGACTCTGTACCGGTACCCCCTGTATATAGCCTCCACATTGACTCTGTGCCGTAATGCCCCTGTATATAACCTCCACATTGACTCTGTGCCGTACCCCTGTATATAGCCTCCACATTGACTCTGTACCGTACTCCCTGTTAATATAGCCTCCACATTGACTCTGTACCGGTACCCCCTGTATATAGCCTCCACATTGACTCTGTACCCCTAACCCCTGTATATAGTCTCCACATTACTCTGTGCCCCCTAACCCCTGTATATAGGCCTCCACATTGACTCTGTACCCCTGTGCCAAGTCTCCCTGTATATAGCCTCCACATTGGACTCTGTACCCCCCCTGCCTCCATTGATTCTGTAAGTACCCCCTGTATATAGCCTCCACATTGACTCTGTACCCCTAACCTGTATATAGCCTCCACATTGACTCTGTACCCCCCCCTGTATGTAGCCCTCCACCTTGACTCTGTGCCCCCTACCCCTGTATATAGCCTCCACATTGACTCTGTACCCCCTACCCCTGTATATAGTCTCCCATTGACTCTGTACCGGTACCCCCTGTATATAGTCTCCACATTTACTCTGTACGGTACCCCCTGTATATAGCCTCCACATGACTCTGTGCCCTGCCCCCTGTATATAGCCTCCATTGACTCTGTACCCCCTAACCCCCTGTATATAGTCTCCACATTGACTCTGTACCGGTACCCCTGTATATAGCCTCCACATTGACTCTCCTGTATATAGCCCCCTACCCCCCTGTATATAGCCTCCACATTGACTCTGTACCCCCTAACCCCCTGTATATAGCCTCCACATTGACTCTGTGCCCCCCTGTATATAGTATATCACATTGACTCTGTGCCCTACCCCCTGTATATAGCCTCCACATTGACTCTGTGCCCCCTGTACTCCTGTATATAGCCTCCACATTGACTCTGTGCGGTACTCCCCTGTATATAGCCTCACATTGACTCTGTACCGTGTGCCCATAATATAGTCTCCACATTGACTCTGTACCCCCCTACCCCCTGTATATAGCCTCCACATTGACTCTGTGCCCTGGTATTGACTCTGTACCCCCCTGTATATAGCCTCCACATTGACTCTGTACCCCCTAACCCCTGTATATAGTCTCCACATTGACTCTGTACCCCCTAACCCCCTGTATATAGCCTCCACATTGACTCTGTACCCCCTACTCCCTGTATATAGCCTCCACATTGACTCTGCCCCCTAGCCCTGTATATAGCCTCCACATTGACTCTGTACCCCCTACTCCCTGTATATAGCCTCCACATTGACTCTGTACCCCTACCCCTGTATATAGCCTCCACATTGACTCTGTGCCCCCTTTGCTCCTGTATATAGCCTCCACATTGACTCTGTACCCCTAACCTGTATATAGCCTCCACATTGACTCTGTGCCCCTACCCTATATGTAGCCTCCACATTGACTCTGTACCCCCTACCCCCTGTATATAGCCTCCACGTTGACTCTGTACCCTGGCCTGTATATAGCCTCCACATTGACTCTGTACCCTACCCCTGTATATAGCCTCCACATTGACTCTGTACCCCCTACCCCTGTATATAGCCTCCACATTGATCTGTGCCCCCCTGTATGTAAGCCTCCACATTGACTCTGTACCCCCTAACCCTGTATATAGCCTCCACATTGACTCTGTGCCCCCTACCCCTGTATATAGCCTCCACATTGACTCTGTGCCCCCTATTTCATGTAGCCTCCATTGACTCTGTACTGGTACTCCTGTATATAGCCTCACATTGACTCTGTGCCGTGTGCCCCTGTATATAGCCTCCACATTGACTCTGTACTGGTGCCACCAATATAGCCTCCCGTTGACTCTGTGCCGGTGCCCCTGTATATGGATCTCCACATTGACTCTGTGCCCGGTACCCCTGTATATAGCCTCCACATTGACTCTGTGCCGTGTGCCCTGTATATAGTCTCCACATTGACTCTGTACCGTATTACCCTGTATATAGCCTCCACATTGACTCTGTACCGGTACCCCTGTATATAGCCTCCACATTGACTCTGTGCCGTACCCCCTGTATATAGCCTCCACATTGACTCTGTACCGGTACCCCCTGTATATAGCCTCCACATTGACTCTGTACCTGGTACTCCTGTATATAGCCTCCACATTGACTCTGTACTGGTACCCCCTGTATATAGCCTCCACATTGACTCTGTACCGTAATCCCTGTATATAGTCTCCACATTGACTCTGTACCGGTTGCCCCTGTATATAGCCTCCACATTGACTCTGTACCGGTACCCCTGTTATATAGCCTCCACAGTGACTCTGTGCAGGTGCCCCTGTATATAGTCTCCACATTGACTCTGTACCGGTACCCCCTGTATATAGCCTCCACATTGACTCTGTACCCGGTACCCCCCTGTATATAGTCTCCACATTGACTCTGTACTGGTACCCCCTGTACCTATAGCCTCACATTGACTCTGTGCCGGTGCCCCTGTATATAGCCTCCACATTGACTCTGTGCCCTAACCCCTGTATATAGCCTCCACATTGACTCTGTACCCTACCCCCTGTATATAGCCTCCACATTGACTCTGTGCCCCCTAAACCCTGTATATAGCCTCCACATTGACTCTGTACCCCCTACCCCCCTGTATATAGCCTCCACATTGACTCTGTGCCCCCTACCCCCTGTATATAGCCTCCACATTGACTCTGTGCCCCGGTACCCCACATGTATATAGCCTCCACATTGACTCTGTGCCCCCTACCCCTGTATATAGCCTCCACATTGACTCTGTGCCGGTACCCCTGTATATAGCCTCCACATTGACTCTGTTGCCCCTGTATATAGCCTCCACATTGACTCTGTGCCGGTACCCCCTGTATATGGCCTCCACATTGACTCTGTGCCGGTGCCTGTATATAGCCTCCACATTGACTCTGTGCCGGTCTGCCCCCTGTATATAGCCTCCACATTGACTCTGTGCCCCCTAACCCCTGTATATAGCCTCCACATTGACTCTGTGCCCAACCCCCTGTATATAGCCTCCACATTGACTCTGTGCCCCCTACCCCCTGTATATAGCCTCCACATTGACTCTGTGCCCGGTACCCCCTGTATATAGCCTCCACGTTGACTCTGTGCCGGTACCCCCTGTATATAACCTCCACGTTGACTCTGTGCCCTGTATATAGCCTCCACATGACTCCCTGTATATAGCCTCCACATTGACTCTGTGCCGGTACCCCCTGTATATAGCCTCCACATTGACTCTGTGCCGGTACCCCCTGTATATAGCCTCCACATTGAGCTCTGTGCCGTACCCCCTGTATATAGCCTCCACATTGACTCTGTACCGTAACCCCTGTAT
This sequence comes from Oncorhynchus nerka, assembly GCF_034236695.1. Classification (NCBI taxonomy): domain Eukaryota; kingdom Metazoa; phylum Chordata; class Actinopteri; order Salmoniformes; family Salmonidae; genus Oncorhynchus; species Oncorhynchus nerka. The sequence continues at coordinate 58,640,620 of NC_088396.1, forward strand.
ATAGCCTCCACATTGACTCTGTACCGGTACCCCCTGTATATAGCCTCCACATTGACTCTGTACCGGTACCCCTGTATATAGCCTCCACATTGACTCTGTGCCGGTACCCCCTGTATATAGCCTCCACATTGACTCTGTGCCCCTAATACCCTGTATATAGCCTCCACATTGACTCTGTACCGGTGCCCCTGTATATAGTCTCCACATTGACTCTGTACCGGTACCCCCTGTATATAGCCTCCACATTGACTCTGTGCCGTACCCCTGTATATAGTCTCCACATTGACTCTGTGCCCCCTGTATATAGCCCCCACATTGTCTGTAGTACCTATATAGCCTCCACATTGACTCTGTATATAGTCTGGTAACTGTACTGGTACCCCCTGTATATAGCCTCCACATTGACTCTGTACCGGTGCCCCTGTATATATCACATTGACTCTGTGCCGGTGCCCCCTGTATATAGTCTCCACATTGACTCTGCCCCCTAACCCTGTATATAGCCTCCACATTGACTCTGTGCCGTACTCCTGTGTAGCCTACATTGACCTACACCCTGTATATAGTCTCCACATTGACTCTGTGCCAGTAACTCCCTGTATATAAGCCTCCACATTGACTCTGTGCCGTAATACCCCTGTATATAGTCTCCACATTGACTTTGTATGTGCACCCTGTATATAGCCTCCACATTGACTCTGTGCCGTAATACCTGTAATATCCCTCCACATGACTCTGTACCGTAATGCCCTGTATATAGCCTCCGGTGACTCTGTGCCGTAATTGCCCTGTATATAGCCTCCACATTGATCTGTGCCCCCCTAATACCCTGTATATAGCCTCCACATTGACTCTGTGCCGTGTACCCTGTATATAGCCTCCACATTGACTCTGTACCTAACACCCTGTATATAGCCTCCACATTGACTCTGTGCCCCTAACACCCTGTTATATAGCCTCCACATTGACTCTGTGCCCCTAACCCTGTATATAATCCACATTGATCTCTGTGCCGTAACACCCTGTATATAGCCTCCACATTGACTCTGTGCCGTTGCCCTGTATATAGCCTCCACATTGACTCTGTGCCGGTACCCCCTGTATATAGCCTCCACGTTGACTCTGTGCCGTGTGCCCTGTATATAGCCTCCACATTGACTCTGTGCCGTAATGCCCTGTATATAGCCTCCACATTGACTCTGTGCCGTAATACCCTGTATATAGCCTCCACATTGACTCTGTGCAAGTAACACCTGTATATAGCCTCCACATTGACTCTGTGCCGGTACTTTTATTGCCCTGTATATCCTCTTAGCCTCCACATTGACTCTGTGCAGTGCCCCTGTATATAGTCTCCACATTGACTCTGTGCCGTACCCCCTGTATATAGCCTCCACATTGACTCTGTGCCGGTACCCCCTGTATATAGCCTCCACATTGACTCTGTGCCGTGTACCCCTGTATATAGCCTCCACATTGACTCTGTGCCGGTGCCCCCTGTATATAGCCTCCACATTGACTCTGTGCCGTAATGCCCTGTATATAGCCTCCACATTGACTCTGTGCCGGTGCCCCTGTATATAGCCTCCACATTGACTCTGTGCCGGTGCCCCCTGTATATAACCTCACATTGACTCTGTGCGGTGCCCCCTGTATATAGCCTCCACATTGACTCTGTGCGGTACCCCTGTATATAGCCTCCACATTGACTCTGTGCAGGTGCCCCCTGTATATAGCCTCCACATTGACTCTGTGCCTCTCGCCTCATTGACTCTGTACCGTAATACCCTGTATATAAGCCTCCACATTGACTCTGTGCCGTAATGCCCTGTATATAGTCTCCACATTGACTCTGTGCCGGTACCCCTGTATATAGCCTCCACATTGACTCTGTACCGGTACTCCCTGTATATAGTCTCACATTGACTCTGTACCGGTACCCCCTGTATATAGTCTCCATTGACTCTGTACTGGTACCCCCTGTATATAGCCTCCACATTGACTCTGTGCCGGTACCCCCTGTATATAGTCTCCACATTGACTCTGTACTGGTGCCCCCCTGTATATAGTCTCCACATTGACTCTGTGCTGGTACCCCCTGTATATAGTCTCCACATTGACTCTGTGCCCGGTACCCCCTGTATATAGTCTCCACATTGACTCTGTACCCCCCTAACCCCTGTATATAGCCTCCACATTGACTCTGTACCGGTACTCCTGTATATAGCCTCCACATTGACTCTGTGCCGTAATACCCTGTATATAGTCTCCACATTGACTCTGTACCAGTACTCCCTGTATATAGCCTCCACATTGACTCTGTACCGTAATACCCTGTATATAGCCTCCACATTGACTCTGTGCCGTGACCCCTGTATATAGCCTCCACATTGACTCTGTGCCGTAATACCCTGTATATAGCCTCCACATTGACTCTGTGCCGTAATTACCCTGTATATAGCCTCCACATTGACTCTGTGCCGTAATACCCTGTATATAGCCTCCACATTGACTCTGTGCCGTAATACCCTGTATATAGCCTCCCATTGACTCTGTGCCGTAACACCCTGTATATAGCCTCCACATTGACTCTGTGCCGTAACACCCTGTATATAGCCTCCACATTGACTCTGTGCCGTAACCCCTGTATATAGCCTCCACATTGACTCTGTGCCGTAACACCCTGTATATAGCCTCCACATTGACTCTGTGCCGTAATACCCTGTATATAGCCTCCACATTGACTCTGTGCCGGTGCCCCCTGTATATAGCCTCCACATTGACTCTGTGCCGTAACACCCTGTATATAGCCTCCACATTGACTCTGTGCCGTAACACCCTGTATATAGCCTCCACATTGACTCTGTACCCCTAATACCCTGTATATAGCCTCCACATTGACTCTGTGCCGTAATACCCTGTATATATAGCCTCCACATTGACTCTGTGCCGGTACCCCCTGTATATAGCCTCCACATTGACTCTGTACCGTACCCCCTGTATATAGCCTCCACATTGACTCTGTACCAGTACCCCCTGTATATAGCCTCCACATTGACTCTGTACCAGTACTCCTGTATATAGCCTCCACATTGACTCTGTACCAGTACTCCCCTGTATATAGCCTCCACATTGACTCTGTACCAGTACCCCCCTGTATATAGCCTCCACATTGACTCTGTACCAGTACTCCTGTATATAGCCTCCACATTGACTCTGTACCAGTACCCCCTGTATATAGCCTCCACATTGACTCTGTGCCGGTACCCCCTGTATATAGCCTCCACATTGACTCTGTACCAGTACCCCTGTATATAGCCTCCACATTGACTCTGTACCGGGTACCCCCTGTATATAGCCTCCACATTGACTCTGTGTCAGTACCCCCTGTATATAGCCTCCACATTGACTCTGTGCAGGTACCCCTGTATATAGCCTCCACATTGACTCTGTGCCGGTACCCCCTGTATATAGCCTCCACATTGACTCTGTACAGGTGCTCCCTGTATATAGCCTCCACATTGACTCTGTGCCGTAATACCCTGTATATAGCCTCCACATTGACTCTGTGCCGGTACCCCCTGTATATAGCCTCCACATTGACTCTGTTACCGGTACTCCCCTGTATATAGCCTCCACATTGACTCTGTACAGGTACTCCCTGTATATAGCCTCCACATTGACTCTGTACAGGTACTCCCTGTATATAGCCTCCACATTGACTCTGTACCGGTACCCCCTGTATATAGCCTCCACATTGACTCTGTACAGGTACTCCCTGTATATAGCCTCCACATTGACTCTGTACAGGTACCCCTGTATATAGCCTCCACATTGACTCTGTGCAGGTACCCCCTGTATATAGCCTCCACATTGACTCTGTACAGGTACTCCCCTGTATATAGCCTCCACATTGACTCTGTGCCGTAGTACCCTGTATATAGCCTCCACATTGACTCTGTACCGGTACTCCCTGTATATAGCCTCCACATTGACTCTGTACCAGTACACCCTGTATATAGTCTCCACATTGACTCTGTACCAGTACTCCCTGTATATAGCCTCCACATTGACTCTGTACCGTAATACCCTGTATATAGTCTCCACATTGACTCTGTACCGTAACACCCTGTATATAGCCTCCACATTGACTCTGTGCCGTAATACCCTGTATATAGCCTCCACATTGACTCTGTGCCGTAATACCCTGTATATAGCCTCCACATTGACTCTGTGCCGTAATGCCCTGTATATAGCCTCCACATTGACTCTGTGCCGTAATACCCTGTATATAGCCTCCACATTGACTCTGTACCGTAATACCCTGTATATAGTCTCCACATTGACTCTGTGCCGTAATGCCCTGTATATAGCCTCACATTGACTCTGTGCCGTAACACCCTGTATATAGCCTCCACATTGACTCTGTGCCGTAATACCCTGTATATAGCCTCCACATTGACTCTGTGCCGTAACACCCTGTATATAGCCTCCACATTGATCTGTGCCGTAATACCCTGTATATAGCCTCCACATTGACTCTGTGCCGGTACCCCCCTGTATATAGCCTCCACATTGACTCTGTGCCGTAACCCCCTGTATATAGCCTCACATTGACTCTGTGCCGTAACTTGCCCTGTATATAGCCTCCACATTGACTCTGTGCCGTAATACCCTGTATATAGCCTCCACATTGACTCTGTGCCGTAATACCCTGTATATAGCCTCCACATTGACTCTGTGCCGGTACCCCCTGTATATAGCCTCCACATTGACTCTGTGCCGGTGCCCCTGTATATAGCCTCCACATTGACTCTGTGCCAGTACCCCTGTATATAGCCTCCACATTGACTCTGTGCCAGTACCCCCTGTATATAGCCTCCACATTGACTCTGTACCAGTACTCCTGTATATAGCCTCCACATTGACTCTGTACCAGTACCCCTGTATATAGCCTCCACATTGACTCTGTACCAGTACCCCTGTATATAGCCTCCACATTGACTCTGTACCAGTACCCCTGTATATAGCCTCCACATTGACTCTGTGCCGGTGCCCCCTGTATATAGCCTCCACATTGACTCTGTGCCAGTACCCCTGTATATAGCCTCCACATTGACTCTGTGCCGGTACCCCTGTATATAGCCTCCACATTGACTCTG
>NC_088396.1:58950781-59093310 GCF_034236695.1 Oncorhynchus nerka
TTGATAATTTGTGAGAGATTGAGGGCATCAAGCTTAGATTGTAGGATGGCCGGGGTGTTAAGCATGTCCTAGTTTAGGTCATCTAGCAGCACGAGCTCTGAAGATACATGGGGGGGCAGTCTGTTCATTAATGGTGTCTTTGGCTCAGCTGTGGGCAGAGGGTGGTCTACACTAAGTGGCAACAGTGAGAGACTTGTTTCTGGAAAGGTGGATTTTTAAAAGTAGAACCTCGAATTGTTTGGGTACAGACCTGGATAGTAAGACAGAACTCTGCAGGCTATCTCTGCAGTAGATTGCAACATCGCCCCCTTTGGCAGTTCTATCTTGTCGGAAAATTTTATAGTTAGGGATGGAAATGTCAGGGTTTTTGGTGGTCTTCCTGAGCCAGGATTCAGACATGGCTAGGACATCCGGGTTGGCAGAGTGTGCTAGGGCAGTGACTCGGGTGATGAAGATGGAAATCTTGATTTCTAAGCAAGCGGAAGAAATCTCCTCTTGCTCCGTACTCAAGACCTCTATCTGCAAACCATGACAGATACGTTTGAGACCGAAAGGAGCAAGTGCGACACTCACGTGTCCAAACTCAGCACTCTAAGTGCTCAAGTGGACTCTGCAATGCAGCAGAATCCCACCCTTAGATACCATCTGGAGGAAGTCCAGAATGATCACGCTCCACAGCATGAATATCCATCCAAGCAACCGGAGCCCTGTACTCAAAGGAGTGAAGATGATAGGTTTCAGACCTTGCCTCCATTAAGTGCCCCTCAGTCTTCTCCTCTTGGCCATTTGGCACTGAGTAATATGGCGCCTCTTGGCCAACAAAGCCAAAGCTTGGCTTCTCCTCTTGGCCTTTCGGCCCCACTTTCCCTACAAGATGATGCCAACCCTCTCCGCCCGCTTGACGCGGAATACCTTCACAAACTCGTCAAGAATTTCCCCACCTTTGACCCCGTTCCAGGTCAGCCAAACGATACTGAGATGTTCCTAGCTGACATAGAGGACGCGTTGGATGGCTACCTGAACACTACAGGTTCTGACGTGAAGCGCACGTCGAACGTGACAAGGTTAATTCGCCTACAACAGCAACACGTGCTAAATCACTACGCTAAACTTGCCACAGCATTGAAATTAGAATTCAGTGGTTCTGCAACTCACAAACACAATAGCTCACTGGCTAACACGGTCAAACAAGCTCAGAATGAACACCCACAAGCTTACTATCATAAGCTTCGTTCAGCTTACTTTGGCCTACTCACTGAAACAGGCATCGAAGACCTGTTACCATTTAAACAGATGTTCCTGTTAAACATGTATCCCACCTTCATTACCTACTTGGGCCCTGCCCCACACGTTGGCTTGCCTATCTTACAACTCAGAGAGCTTGCAAGCACAACTTTTGAGGCATCAAAAGTTCACAACGCTAAGAGCCCTGACCACTCGGGTTTTGAAGTTTGACCAGGAGCACTCACATCAGTCAGAGGGTGCATTATCAGGTATTGGAGCGTTGAGATGACGCACAACAACAGTTTCTACCGCGAAACCATGATTCCAATAACCTCCGCGGTCTAAATAACTGTTAAGTACGTTGCCATCAACATGACTACCGCTACAATCGACCTGTTCGCTACGTTCCTGCACCCAACCCACACAAAACGACTACCGCTACAATCGACCTGTTCGCTACGTTCCTGCACCCAACCCACACAAAACGACTACCGCTACAATCGACCTGTTCGCTACGTTCCTGCACCCAACCCACACAAAACGACTACCGCTACAATCGACCTGTTCGCTACGTTCCTGCACCCAACCCACACAAAACGACTACCGCTACAATCGACCTGTTCGCTACGTTCCTGCACCCAACCCACACAAAACGACTACCGCTACAATCGACCTGTTCGCTACGTTCCTGCACCCAACCCACACAAAACGACTACCGCTACAATCGATCTGTTCGCTACGTTCCTGCACCCAACCCACACAAAACGACTACCGCTACAATCGACCTGTTACCTACGTTCCTGCACCCAACCCACACAAAACGACTACCGCTACAATCGACCTGTTCGCTACGTTCCTGCACCCAACCCACACAAAACGACTACCGCTACAATCGACCTGTTCGCTACGTTCCTGCACCCAACCCACACAAAACGACTACCGCTACAATCGACCTGTTCGCTACGCTACATTCTGAACAAGTTGTCATCTGCCAGGATACTTGGTTTCCTTCCCTTGACATGTGTGCTTGTGTAAGTATAAATGCACATGCACAACGGAACATCCAATTAGGATTTATGCTAGGATCACTTAAGGGTCTGAGCAAAATACCGGCCTTAGTAAAGTTGAACATTTATTTTGAGGCCTTTGACTCTACAGCTACAGTACTCACCAGTTTTCTTCTCAGAACTCCATAGGTCATCCCTGTAGACTGCCCAAAACTAGTGCCTTACAGCTGTAAACTTATCATATAGTTATCAACTTAGGATAGTACCCTAAGCAACACCCCGCAAATTAGGAAAGCCCTAGATATGACATTAGACAATGCCATGATCGGGTCATTTTGCCAAGACCATGGACGTAGATAAAATACAGTCCAATTAGATGATTAATGTGGCATAACTATATTTTGTTTTGTTTATGCTTTCATTCATTTTGTTTCATTTTCTTCGGCACGTAGAAAGTGATAGAGCCATAAACAACTTCCACATACAACCATCAGTTAGTGCCACAACGCAGCTCATTTGGAAGGAAATGTAATGATATATTGCATGAGTGTGTGTGTGCGTTGAGTTAGCAACAGCCGCTGCAAACGAGGATTAGGAAGGAACAGACAGAGTATCCCGTCTACCACACAACGATGTTACTACAATGTATTAAATTTACCAGCAGAGACATTCTTCAAAGGACGAAGGACTCGGTTGGGCAACACGGCCTTCCATCTACCACCAACCTACCGAAGCGCAGCTCAGATGAAATATTTATTGCATTTTCCTTTTCCAAATGGGCGGTAATTTAGAATGCATAAGATACTGTACATACGATAGCACAGTTCTTCAGTCTTCCCGCTCTTTCACTCAAACCCATCCCCTTTTCTTTTGTGTAACAAGCTGTCCTATCTGTTCCGCCCGCTAGGGACGTTTTCCTTTAGGACGTCATTTGTAATCAAGTTATGATTTAATTATGTGTATGTGTAATTCTGTGTGATTAGTTAGGTATTTAGTAAATAAATAATTAAACACAATTTTGTATTGCTGGTTGAACTTGTTAGCCAGGGTTCGTGCAGATAACCAAGAATTTACAACTTTCAGATGAAACTGAATTAAGATGACGATTAATATTGACTGCTATTGATGTAAAATATTACTAGGTCTTTAAGAGTTTATTCGGAAGATAACAGCTCTATAAATATTCCTTCGTGGTGCCCGACTCTCTAGTTAATTACATTTACATGATTAGCTCAATCAGGTAATATTAATTACGGAGAAATTATTTTATATAGCATGTCATATCACTTAATCCGGCATAGCCAAAGACACGACAGAGTGTTCAAACTGTCACTACATTTCAAAAGTTGCCACTCATGTCAGATAACCCTGAGTTTAACGGTCTGTTGAAACAAATCTACATCTCTAGCATTCTTTATGTTTGGAGTGTTTAGATGTTCCCTATTATGGTGCACTGTTATTACATTCTAAAAGCATGTTTACCCCTTAGGATCACCGTACCATTCTACAGTATGTCTACCATTTGGAGATATTTAATCCTATCTCTAATCTCATTTGTTGATTTTAACAGCAGATTTGGAAAGTGTTTACCAGTATATTTGAACATCACATTACGGGGCAGACAGGTGCATCCCTCCACACGTTACAGCCAGCATCATTTATTGTTGATTCATGCAGATGCCTTCCACTTGGCTCTCACAGGCTACCTGGAGTCTATTTGGTGTGCATTACTGATGCCATTTCACTGGGTCAGAGTGGCTCTGTCCAATAAACTAGAGTCTGGGAGCGGTCTGGCTCAGAGTGGCCCTGTCCAATAAGCTAGTGTCCGGGAGCGATCTGGGATCAGGCTGGGGCCCCACACCACTCATCTGATGGCAGGAACCACTAAAGCTTTTAATTGCCTTCTGTGCAAATGGTTCTTCTGCACTTGATCAAGAGTCTGGGAAGTTGGGCACGCCTACCGTCTGTGTGTGAGGGAGAGGGAGAGAGAGGGAGAGAGGGAGGCAGAGAGAGAATGACATAGGGAGGGAGAGAGGGAGGCAGAGAGAGAGAATTAGAGATTACAGTCAGGTCTAAATCGTGTTCTACTAAATTCCTGATTGCATTACATTAAAGGGAAACTTCACCTCTAGACAAGGGTCACGTTGCATTCATCAACACATGGTTGCGTTCCACATCATTGACTGTGTCATCGACTGACAGATTGCTATAACATACTGATGCATAAAATACCTATCCAGGCAGTGTAAGATCTGGCAGGGCGTCAGTAATGGCTGGGCATACGAATGCACCCACTATTAGGGGTGGTTGTCCAGTCTCCCTACATAATTATGAGTGATGAGAGGGTGTTTCAGACATAATTATGAGTGATGAGAGGTGTTTCAGACATAATTATACACTATAGCTCTATTTTTGAATTTTCCCACAATTTTTGTGGCCTTTGTGTTTCGCAGATTGCATGGTCATAGAGACATTGGACTTATCCTATCTGCCAGGACATTGCAGGTTGACTCATTTTCCCTGGCTTTGTAAAGAAGGGAGCCCTACTTCTTTGTCCAATTGTGTTCCCACCCTTGTTTCAAAACGGGGACAGTCTATTTTCTAGTTTCATGGAAGCGATGTTACATTGTCTATCCGAGACAGGTAAATAACTACAATGGCTGCTTCTGATGTTCCAAGAAGAGCTGGACAACTAAACATTTCTTTATGTTATTTTATGCTGAACAAAGACATAAACGCAACATGTAAAGTATTGGACCCATGTTTCATGAGCTGAAATAAAAGATCCCGGAAATTTTCCATCCGCAAAAAAAGCTTATTTCTCTTAAATTTTGTGCAGAAATTTGTTTACATCCCTGTTAGTGAGCATTTATCTTTTGCTAAGATAATCCATCCACCTGACAGGTGTGGCATATCAAGAAGATGATTTAACAACATGATCATTACACAGGTGTGCACCCTGTGCTGGGGTCAATAAAAGGCCACTATAAAATGTGGAGTTTTGTCATACAACACAATGCCATAGATGTCTCACGGTTTGAGTGGGCCGTGTAATTGGCGTACTGACTACAGGAATGTACAACAGAGCTGTTGCCAAAGAATTTAATGTTAATTTCTCTACCATAAACTTCCTCCAGTACGTCCAACCAGCCTCACAACCACAGACCACGTGAAACCACGCCCTCACAGGACCTCCACATCTGGCTTCTTCACCTGGGGAATCGTCTGAGACCAGCCACCTGGACAGCTGATAAAAGGAGGAGTATTTATGTCTGTTATAAAGCCCTATTGTGGGAAAAAACATATTCTGATTGGCTTGGCCTGGCTCCCAGGTGGATGGGCCTGGCTCCAGAGTGGATGGGCCTGGCTCCCCAGTGGGTGGGCCTGGCTCCAGAGTGGATGGGCTCCAAAGTGGATGGGCCTGGCTCCCCAGTGGGTGGGCCTGGCTCCGGAGTGGATGGGCCTGGCTCCCCAGTAGATGGGCCGGGCTCCCGAGTGGATGGGCCGGGCTCCCGAGTGGATGGGCCTGGCTCCCCAGTGGATGGGCCTGGCTCCGGAGTGGATGGGCCTGGCTCCCCAGTGGGTGGGCCTGGCTCCCCAGTGGGTGGGCCTGGCTCCCCAGTGGATGGGCCTGGCTCCCCAGTGGATGGGCCTGGCTCCCCAGTGGGTGGGCCTGGCTCCCCAGTGGATGGGCCTGGCTCCCCAATGGATGGGCCTGGCTCCCCAATGGATGGGCCTGGCTCCCCAGTAGATGGGCCTGGCTCCCCAGTAGATGGGCCTGGCTCCCCAATGGATGGGCCTGGCTCCCCAATGGATGGGCCTGGCTGCCCAGTGGATGTTGCCTGGCTCCAGAGTGGATGGGCCTGGCTCCGGAGTAGATGGTTTCTCAAATGACTACCTCGCCTGGTTCACCAACTACTTCGCAGACAGAGTCCAGTGTGTCAAATCTGAGGGCCTGTTGTCTGGACCACTGACTCTATGGGGGTACCACAGGGTTCAATTCTCGGGCCGACTATTTTCTCTGTATATATTAATGAGGTCGCTCTTGCTGCTGGTGATTCCCTAATCCACCTTTACGTAGATGACACCATTCTATATACATCTGGCCCTTTTTTGGACACTGTGTTAACTACCCTCCAAATGAGCTCCGATGCCATTCAACACTCCTTCCATGGCCTCCAACTGCTCTTAAACGCTAGTACATTTACATTTACATTTAAGTCATTTAGCAGACGCTCTTATCCAGAGCGACTTAGTAAAACCAAATGCATGCTTTTCAACCGTTCGCTGCTCGCAACCGCCCGCCTGACTAGTATCAGTACACTGGACGCTTCAGACCTAGAATAAGTGGACAACTACAAATACCTAGGTGTCTGTCTAGACTGTAAACTCTCCTTCCAGACTAATATTAAACATTTCCAAAATCAAATCTAGAATCGGCTTTCTAATTTGCAACAAAGCGCCAAACTTACCCTAGTAAACTTACCCTCACTCACACCGCCAAACTTACCCTAGTAAAACTGACTATCCTACCGATCCTAGACTTCGGCGATGTCATCTACAAAATAACTTCCAATACTCTACTCAGCAAACTGGATGCAGTCTATCACAGTGCCATCCGTTTTGTCACCAAAGCCCCTTATACCACCCACCACTGCGACCTGTATGCTACAGTCGGCTGGCCCTCGCTACATATTAGTCGCCAGACCCACTGGCTCCAGGTCATCTATAAGGTTATGCTAGGTGAAGCTCTGCCTTATCTCAGCTCACTTGTCACGATAACAACACCCACCCATAGCACGCGCTCCAGCAGGTATATCTCACTGGTCATCCCCAAAGCCAACACCTCCTTTGGTCGCCTTTCCTTCCAGTTCTCTGCTGCCAGTGACTGGAACGAATTGCAAAAATTGCTGAAGCTGGAGAATTATATTTCCCTCAATAGCTTTAAACATCAGCTATCTGAACAGCTAACCAATCGCTGCAGCTGTACATAGTCCATCTGTAAATAGCCCACTCAATATACCTACCTCATCCCCATATTGTTTTTATTTATTTATTTCTGCTCTTTTGCACACCAGTATGTCAACTTGCAAATCATCACCTGCTCATTTATCACTCCAGTGTTAATCTGCTAAATTGTAATTAATTCGCTACTATGGCCTATTTATTGCCTTACCTCCTCACGCCATTTGCACACACTGTACATAGACTTTATTTTTTCTATTGTGTTATTGACTGTACGCTTGTTTATTCCATGTGTAACTCTGTGTTGTTGTTTGTGTCGCACTGCTTTGCTTTATCTTGGCCAGGTTGTCACGTTTTGACCTTTATTTCCTTTGTTTTGTCATTATTTAGTATGGTCAGGGCGTGAATTGGGTGGGCAGTCTATGTTTGTTTTTCTATGTTTTGGGGTATTTCTATGTTTCGGCCTAGTATGGTTCTCAATCAGAGGCAGGTGTCATTAGTTGTCTCTGATTGAGAATCATACTTAGGTAGCCTGGGTTTCACTGTGTGTTTGTGGGTGATTGTTCCTGTCTCTGTGTTTTGCACCAGATAGGGCTGTTTTTTTGGTTTTCCACGTTTATTGTTTTGTAGTGTTCATGTTTATCTGTTTTTATTAAACATGAATCAATATAACCACGCTGCGTTTTGGTCCTCCTCTACTTCACCACAGGAAAACCATTACAGAATCACCCACCACAACAGGACCAAGCGGCGTGGTAACGGGCAACAGCAAAAGCAGCAGCAGGAGAAGCAACAGAGGCAGCAGCAGCAGGAGCAGCAGCAGCAGCAGTGGGAGAGGCTGCATTATTTGGAGGAATGGACATGGGAGGAAGAATTGGAAGGTAAAGGACCCTGGGCACAGCCTGGAGAATATCGCCGCCCCAAAGAAGAGCTGGAGGCGGGGAAGGCGGAGAGGCGCTGGTATGAGGAGGCAGCACGGCGGCGTGGATGGAAGCCCGAGAGTCAGCCCCCAAAATTTCTTGGGGGAGGGCACACAGGAAGTGTGGTGAAGCCAGGTAGGAGACCTGCGCCAACTTCCTGTGCTTACCGGGGGGCTGGAGAGACCGGGCAGGCACCGTGTTATGCTGTGAAGCGCACGGTGTCCCCAGTGCGGGTGCATAGCCCGGTGCGGTACATTCCAGCTCCGCGTATCGGCCGGGCTAGAGAGGGCATCGAGCCAAGTGCCATGAAGCCGGCTCTACGCATCTGGTCTCCAGTGCGTCTCCTTGGGCCGGCTTACATGGCACCAGCCTTGCGCACGGTGTCCCCGGTTCGCCTGCATAGCCCAGTGCGGGCTATTCCACCTCGCCGCACTGGCAGGGCGACCGGGACCATTCAACCGGGTAAGGTTGGGCAGGCTCGGTGCTCAAGAGCTCCAGTGCGCCTGCACGGTCCGGTCTATCCGTCACCACCTCTACGCACCAGCCCTCCAGTGGCAGCCCCCCGCACCAGGCTGTCTCTCCGGCTCATCCTTACAGAGGCTCCCGCCTCTCCAGCGCTGCCGGAGTTTTCCTCCTCTCCAGCGCAGCCGGAGTCTCCCGCCTGTTCGGCGCTACCAGAGCTCCCGCCCCTCAGTCCAGAGGCGCCAGAGCTACTCAGTCCAGCGCTGTCAGAGCCTTCCTCTCCAGCGTTGCCAGAGCTTCCCGTCTGCTCAGCGTTGCCGGAGTCTCCCGCCTGTCCGGCGCTGCTGCCGGAGTCTCCCGCCTGTCCGGCGCTGCTGCCGGAGTCTCCCGCCTGTCCGGCGCTGCTGCCGGAGTCTCCCGCCTGTCCGGCGCTGCTGCCGGAGTCTCCCGCCTGTCCGGCGCTGCTGCCGGAGTCTGAGGCGCCAGAGCCCCTCAGCCCAGAGGCGCCAGAGCCCCTGCCCCTAGAAAGCCACGGAGGCGGACAATAAAGCGGACTAAGACAATGGTGAAGTGGGGTCCGCGTCCCGCGCCAGAGCCGCCACCGTGGACAGACGCCCACCCAGACCCTCCCCTATAGATCATTTACATTTACATTTAAGTCATTTAGCAGACGCTCTTATCCAGAGCGACTTACAAATTGGTGCTTTCACCTTATGACATCCAGTGGAACAGCCACTTTACAATAGTGCATCTAGGTCTTTTAAGGGGAGGGGGGTGAGAAGGATTACTTTATCCTATCCTAGGTATTCCTTAAAGAGGTGGGGTTTCAGGTGTCTCCGGAAGGTGGTGATTGACTCCGCTGTCCTGGCGTCGTGAGGGAGTTTGTTCCACCATTGGGGGGCCAGAGCAGCGAACAGTTTTGACTGGGCTGAGCGGGAACTGTACTTCCTCAGTGGTAGGGAGGCGAGCAGGCCAGAGGTGGATGAACGCAGTGCCCTTGTTTGGGTGTAGGGCCTGATCAGAGCCTGGAGGTACTGAGGTGCCGTTCCCCTCACAGTTCCGTAGGCAAGCACCATGGTCTTGTAGCGGATGCAAGCTTCAACTGGAAGCCAGTGGAGAGAGCGGAGGAGCGGGGTGACGTGAGAGAACTTGGGAAGGTTGAACACCAGACGGGCTGCGGCGTTCTGGATGAGTTGTAGGGGTTTAATGGCACAGGCAGGAGCCCAGCTAACAGCGGTTGCAGTAATCCAGACGGGAGATGACAAGTGCCTGGATTAGGACCTGCGCCGCTTCCTGTGAGGCAGGGTCGTACTCTGCGGATGTTGTAGAGCATGAACCTACAGGAACGGGCCACCGCCTTGATGTTATTTGAGAACGACAGGGTGTTGTCCAGGATCACGCCAAGGTTCTTAGCGCTCTGGGAGGAGGACACAGTGGAGTTGTCAACCGTGATGGCGAGATCATGGAACGGGCAGTCCTTCCCCGGGAGGAAGAGCAGCTCCGTCTTGCCGAGGTTCAGCTTGAGGTGATGATCCGTCATCCACACTGATATGTCTGCCAGACATGCAGAGATGCGATTCGCCACATGGTCGTCAGAAGGGGGAAAGGAGAAGATTAATTGTGTGTCGTCTGCATAGCAATGATAGGAGAGACCATGTGAGGTTATGACAGAGCCAAGTGACTTGGTGTATAGCGAGAATAGGAGAGGGCCTAGAACAGAGCCCTGGGGGACACCAGTGGTGAGAGCACGTGGTGAGGAGACGGATTCTCGCCACGCCACCTGGTAGGAGCGACCTGTCAGGTAGGGACGCAATCCAAGCGTGGGCCGCGCCGGAGATGCCCAACTCGGAGAGGGTGGAGAGGAGGATCTGATGGTTCACAGTATCGAAGGCAGCCGATAGGTCTAGAAGGATGAGAGCAGAGGAGAGAGAGTTAGCTTTAGCAGTGCGGAGCGCCTCCGTGATACAGAGAAGAGCAGTCTCAGTTGAATGACTAGTCTTGAAACCTGACTGATTTGGATCAAGAAGGTCATTCTGAGAGAGATAGCGGGAGAGCTGGCCAAGGACGGACACGTTCAAGAGTTTTGGAGAGAAAAGAAAGAAGGGATACTGGTCTGTAGTTGTTGACATCGGAGGGATCGAGTGTAGGTTTTTTCAGAAGGGGTGCAACTCTCGCTCTCTTGAAGACGGGAGGGACGTAGCCAGCGGTCAGGGATGAGTTGATGAGCGAGGTGAGGTAAGGGAGAAGGTCACCGGAGATGGTCTGGAGAAGAGAGGAGGGGATAGGGTCAAGCGGGCAGGTTATTGGGCCGGCCGTCACAAGACGCGAGATGTCATCTGGAGAGAGAGGGGAGAAAGAGGTCAGAGCACAGGGTAGGGCAGTGTGAGCAGAACCAGCGGTGTCGTTTGACTTAGCAAACGAGGATCGGATGTCGTCGACCTTCTTTTCAAAATGGTTGACGAAGTCATCTGCAGAGAGGGAGGGGGGGGGAGGGGAGGAGGATTCAGGAGGGAGGAGAAGGTGGCAAAGAGCTTCCTAGGGTTAGAGGCAGATGCTTGGAATTTAGAGTGGTAGAAAGTGGCTTTAGCAGCAGAGACAGAGGAGGAAAATGTAGAGAGGAGGGAGTGAAAGGATGCCAGGTCCGCAGGGAGGCGAGTTTTCCTCCATTTCCGCTCGGCTGCCCGGAGCCCTGTTCTGTGAGCTCGCAATGAGTCGTCGAGCCACGGAGCGGGAGGGGAGGACCGAGCCGGCCTGGAGGATAGGGGACATAGAGAGTCAAAGGATGCAGAAAGGGAGGAGAGGAGGGTTGAGGAGGCAGAATCAGGAGATAGGTTGGAGAAGGTTTGAGCAGAGGGAAGAGATGATAGGATGGAAGAGGAGAGAGTAGCGGGGGAGAGAGAGCGAAGGTTGGGACGGCGCGATACCATCCGAGTAGGGGCAGTGTGGGAAGTGTTGGATGAGAGCGAGAGGGAAAAGGATACAAGGTAGTGGTCGGAGACTTGGAGGGAGTTGCAATGAGGTTAGTGGAGGAACAGCATCTAGTAAAGATGAGGTCGAGCGTATTGCCTGCCTTGTGAGTAGGGGGAAGGTGAGAAGGTGAGGTCAAAAGAGGAGAGGAGTGGAAAGAAGGAGGCAGAGAGGAATGAGTCAAAGGTAGACGTGGGAGGTTAAAGTCGCCCAGAACTGTGAGAGGTGAGCCGTCCTCAGGAAAGGAGCTTATCAAGGCATCAAGCTCATTGATGAACTCTCCGAGGGAACCTGGAGGGCGATAAATGATAAGGATGTTAAGCTTGAAAGGGCTGGTAACTGTGACAGCATGGAATTCAAAGGAGGCGATAGACAGATGGGTAAGGGGAGAAAGAGAGAATGACCACTTGGGAGAGATGAGGATCCCGGTGCCACCACCCCGCTGACCAGAAGCTCTCGGGTGTGCGAGAGCACGTGGGCGGACGAAGAGAGAGCAGTAGGAGTAGCGGTGTTGTCTGTGGTGATCCATGTTTCCGTCAGTGCCAAGAAGTCGAGGGACTGGAGGGAGGCATAGGCTGAGATGAACTCTGCCTTGTTGGCCGCAGATCGGCAGTTCCAGAGGCTACCGGAGACCTGGAACTCCACGTGGGTCGTGCGCGCTGGGACCACCAGATTAGGGTGGCGGCGGCCATGCGGTGTGGGAGCGTTTGTATGGTCTGTGCAGAGAGGAGAGAACAGGGATAGACAGACACATAGTTGACAGGCTAGAGAAGAGGCTACGCTAATGCAGAGGAGATTGGAATGACAAGTGGACTACACGTCTCGAATGTTCAGAAAGTTAAGCTTACGTAGCAAGAATCTAATTGACTAAAATGATTAAAATGATACAGTACTGCTGAGGTAGGCTAGCTGCGTTGTTGACACTACCCTAATCAAGTCGTTCCGTTGAGTGTGAAGTTTCTACAATGCTGCTTTTCGGGGGCTAGCTGGCTAGCTAGCAGTGTTGGTTACGTTACGTTGCGTTAGGAGAACGACAATAGCTGGCTAGCTAACCTAGAAAATCGCTCTAGACTACACAATTATCTTTGAAACAAAGACGGCTATGTAGCTAGCTATGATCAAACAAATCACACCGTTGGGACTGTAATGAAATGAAATGAAAATGTGATACTACCTGTGGAGCGAAGCGGAATGCGACCGGAATGCGAAAGTTCTATTCAGTAGACGTTGGCTGGCTGTTGGCTAGCTAGGAGTGTCTCCTACGTTAAGGACGACAAAATAGCTGGCTAGCTAACCTCGGTAAATTAAGATAATCACTCTAAGACTACACAATTATCTTGGATACGAAGACAGCAAAGACAACTATGTAGCTAGCTAATACTACACTAATCAAGTCGTTCAGTTGAGTGTGATAGTTACTACAGTGCTACGGTAGCCGGTGAACGTATGCTAGCTGGCTAGCTGCTAGGCAGATAGGAGGACGACGAAATACGATAATAACGCAATTATCACTCTAAGACTCCACACTCTAAACTACACAATTATCTTGGATACGAAGACAGCAAAGACAACTATGTAGCTAGCTAACACTACACTAATCAAGTCGTTCAGTTGAGTGTGATAGTTACTACAGTGCTACGGTAGACGGTGAACGTGTTGGGCAGATAGGAGGACGACGAAATACGATAATTACGCAATTATCTTTGATACAACGACGACTATGTGGCTAGCTAAGAAGAAATTGCTAAGATTAGACAAATCAGACCGTTGTACTATAATGAAATGTAATGAAATGTAATGAAAAAGTTATACAACCTGCAGACCGAAGCGCGGATGCGACCGGCTCGCTCCAACCCGGAAATTACGATAGGTTAAGGTTTTGCGGCCGGAGTCCGCACCTTTGGGGGGGGAGGGGTACTGTCACGTTCTGACCTTTATTTCCTTTGTTTTGTCATTATTTAGTATGGTCAGGGCGTGAATTGGGTGGGCAGTCTATGTTTGTTTTTCTATGTTTTGGGGTATTTCTATGTTTCGGCCTAGTATGGTTCTCAATCAGAGGCAGGCGTCATTAGTTGTCTCTGATTGAGAATCATACTTAGGTAGCCTGGGTTTTACTGTGTGTTTGTGGGTGATTGTTCCTGTCTCTGTGTTTTGCACCAGATAGGGCTGTTTTTTTGGTTTTCCACGTTTATTGTTTTGTAGTGTTCATGTTTATCTGTTTTTATTAAACATGAATCAATATAACCACGCTGCGTTTTGGTCCTCTACTTCACCACAGGAAAACCATTACACAGGTGGCAGTTGTAAATGAGAACTTGTTCTCAACTAGCATACCTGGTTAAATTAAGGGTTAGGGTTATATATATAAATACCTGGTTAAATAAAGGGTTAGGGTTATATATATAAATACCTGGTTAAATAAAGGGTTAGGGTTATATATATAAATACCTGGTTAAATAAAGGGTTAGGGTTATATATAAAATACCTGGTTAAATAAAGGGTTAGGGTTATATATATAAATACCTGGTTAAATAAAGGGTTAGGGTTATATATATAAATACCTGGTTAAATAAAGGGTTAGGGTTATATATATAAATACCTGGTTAAATAAAGGGTTAGGGTTATATATATAAATACCTGGTTAAATAAAGGGTTAGGGTTATATATATAAATACCTGGTTAAATAAAGGGTTAGGGTTATATATATAAATACCTGGTTAAATAAAGGGTTAGGGTTATATATATAAATACCTGGTTAAATAAAGGGTTAGGGTTATATATATAATATATAAATACCTGGTTAAATAAAGGGTTAGGGTTATATATATATATATAAATACCTGGTTAAATAAAGGGTTAGGGTTATATATATCAATACCTGGTTAAATAAAGGGTTAGGGTTATATATATATATATAAATACCTGGTTAAATAAAGGGTTAGGGTTATATATATATATATATAAATACCTGGTTAAATAAAGGGTTAGTGTTAGATATATATATATAAATACCTGGTTAAATAAAGGGTTAGGGTTATATATATATATATAAATACCTGGTTAAATAAAGGGTTAGGGTTATATATATCAATACCTGGTTAAATAAAGGGTTAGGGTTATATATATATATATATAAATACCTGGTTAAATAAAGGGTTAGGGTTATATATATAAATACCTGGTTAAATAAAGGGTTAGGGTTATATATATAAATACCTGGTTAAATAAAGGGTTAGGGTTATATATATAAATACCTGGTTAAATAAAGGGTTAGGGTTATATATATAAATACCTGGTTAAATAAAGGGTTAGGGTTATATATATATAATATATTAATACCTGGTTAAATAAAGGGTTAGAGTTATATATATCAATACCTGGTTAAATAAAGGGTTAGGGTTATATATATAAATACCTGGTTAAATAAAGGGTTATATATATAAATACCTGGTTAAATAAAGGGTTAGGGTTATATATATAATATATCAATACCTGGTTAAATAAAGGGTTAGGGTTATATATATAATATATAAATACCTGGTTAAATAAAGGGTTAGGGTTATATATATAATATATAAATACCTGGTTAAATAAAGGGTTAGGGTTATATATATAATATATAAATACCTGGTTAAATAAAGGGTTAGGGTTATATATATAATATATAAATACCTGGTTAAATAAAGGGTTATATATATAATATATAAATACCTGGTTAAATAAAGGGTTAGGGTTATATATATCAATACCTGGTTAAATAAAGGGTTAGGGTTATATATATAAATACCTGGTTAAATAAAGGGTTATATATATAAATACCTGGTTAAATAAAGGGTTAGGGTTATATATATAAATACCTGGTTAAATAAAGGGTTAGGGTTATATGTATAATATATTAATACCTGGTTAAATAAAGGTGGGAAAAAAAACAAAATAAACTCCCTGTTCACTCATGACCTCACGGCCAGGCATGACTCCAACACCATCATTACATTTGCAGATGACACAACAGTGTTAGGCCTGATTACCGACAACGATGAGACAGCCTATAGGGAGGTAGTCAGAGATCTGGCTGTGTGGTGCCAGGACAATAACCTCTCCCTCAACGTGATCAAGACGAAGGAGATGATTGTGGACTACAGGAAAAAGAGGACCGAGCACGCCCCCATTCTCATTCTCGGAGCTGCAGTGGAGCAGGTTGAGAGCTTCAAGTTCCTTGGTGTCCACATCACCAACAAACTAACATGGTCCAAGCACACCAAGACAGTCGTGAAGAGGGAACAACAAAACCTATTCCCTCTCAGGAGACTGAAAACATTTGTCATGGGTAATCAGATCCTCAAAAGGTTCTACAGCTGCACCATCGAAAACATCCTGACTGGTTGCATCACTGCCTGGTATGGAAACTGCTCGGCCTCCGACCGCAAGTCACTACAGAGGGTAGTGCGAACGGCCCAGTACATCACCGGGGCCAAGCTTCCTGCTATCCAGGACCTCTATTCCAGGCGGTGTCAGAGGAAGGCCCTAAAAATGGTCAAGGACTCCAGCCACACTAGTCATAGACTGTTCTCTCTGCTACCACATGGCAAGCGATACCGAGTGCCAAGTCTAGTTCCAAGAGGCTTCTATAAACAGCTTCTACCCCTGTTATGGGATTTTTTTTATCAATAATGACTAAATGAGGTATACTACACTATAACTGGCAAGAATTCTACCCTGTCTTTCTTGTAGTATTAAATAATGTTTGTTCATTAGGAAGGGGTTATATGGCATGGACCTAGGAAGAAAGGAATGTATGTGGAGATAAGAGAGGACAGGGAGGGGGAGAGTTATTGTGTCTGGGGGAGCCTGGAACGGTCAGTTGAGGGGTTATAAACTGTGGTTAGACTCATGAGAAAATCCATGTTGGTGTGTATGTGTGTGCGTAGTTTAGGATGATATAAGAAGGAATGGATTTGTGAAAACTTTGGAGCTCTCGCAAATAAATTGGAACCTGATCAATTGTGAGCTGGAAATTCTGTCTGTTTTATTTAAGACCAAAACTTTACAAACTATATCAGGGTATAAGATAGATAAATATAATTGGAATTTATGAACACTGATTAAATAATTACTTGACAACCCCCAAGCCATAAGACATCAAATGGCTACCTAGACTATCCCCCTCTTTTACACGGCTGCTAATCTTTGTTGTTGTCATCTATGCATAGTCACTTTAATACCTCTACCTGCATGTACATATTACCTCATCTAACCCTAACCCTCATCTCATCTAACCCTAACCCTCATCTCATCTAACCCTAACCCTCATCTCATCTAACCCTAACCCTAACCCTCATCTCATCTAACCCTAACCCTCATCTCATCTAACCCTAACCCTCATCTCATCTAACCCTAATCTCATCTAACCCTAACCCTCATCTCATCTAACCCTAACCCTCATCTCATCTAACCCTAACCCTCATCTCATCTAACCCTAACCCTAACCCTCATCTCATCTAACCCTAACCCTAACCCTCATCTCATCTAACCCTAACCCTCACCTCATCTAACCCTAACCCTCATCTCATCTAACCCTAACCCTCATCTCATCTAACCCTAACCCTCATCTCATCTAACCCTAACCCTCATCTCATCTAACCCTAACCCTAACCCTAACCCTAACCCTCATCTAACCCTAACCCTAACCCTCATCTCATCTAACCCTAACCCTAACCCTCATCTCATCTAACCCTAACCCTCACCTCATCTAACCCTAACCCTCATCTCATCTAACCCTAACCCTCATCTCATCTAACCCTAACCCTCATCTCATCTAACCCTAACCCTCATCTCATCTAACCCTAACCCTCATCTCATCTAACCCTAACCCTCATCTCATCTAACCCTAACCCTCATCTCATCTAACCCTAACCCTCATCTCATCTAACCCTAACCCTAACCCTCATCTCATCTAACCCTAACCCTAACCCTCATCTCATCTAACCCTAACCCTCATCTCATCTAACCCTAACCCTCATCTCATCTAACCCTAACCCTAACCCTCATCTCATCTAACCCTAACCCTCATCTCATCTAACCCTAACCCTAACCCTCACCTCATCTAACCCTAACCCTCATCTCATCTAACCCTAACCCTCACCTCATCTAACCCTAACCCTAACCCTAACCCTCACCTCATCTAACCCTAACCCTAACCCTCATCTCATCTAACCCTAATCTCATCTAACCCTAACCCTAACCCTCATCTCATCTAACCCTAACTCTCATCTCATCTAACCCTAACCCTAACCCTCATCTCATCTAACCCTAACCCTAACCCTCATCTCATCTAACCCTAACCCTCATCTCATCTAACCCTAACCCTAACCCTCACCTCATCTAACCCTAACCCTCATCTCATCTAACCCTAACCCTCATCTCATCTAACCCTAACCCTCATCTCATCTAACCCTAACCCTAACCCTCATCTAACCCTAACCCTAACCCTCATCTCATCTAACCCTAACCCTAACCCTCATCTCATCTAACCCTAACCCTCATCTCATCTAACCCTAACCCTCATCTCATCTAACCCTAACCCTCACCTCATCTAACCCTAACCCTCATCTCATCTAACCCTAACCCTCATCTCATCTAACCCTAACCCTCACTTTAATAACTCTATCTTTATGTACATATTACCTCATCTAACCGGTGCCCCCGCACATTGACTCTGTACCGGTAGGTAATAACATTTTATTTTATTTGCCAACCCCATTCTTTGATGTTTGTGTGCTGTGCCTTTTTTTCTCCACACATAGTGTTGTGTGTTACTTCCAAACAACACAACTTTTGTTTCATATCTCCACATAATATTTTGCCAGTAGTGCTGTGGCACATTTAGGTGCAGCAATGTTTCAGACGTGCAGCAATGTTTTTTCTGGACAGCAGTAACTTCTTCCATGGTGTCCTCTCATGAACACCATTCTTGTTGAGTGTTTTATGTATTGTAGACTCGTCAACAGATATGTTAGCATCTTCCAGAGATTTCTGTAAGTCTTTAGCTGACACTCTAGGATTCTTCTTAACCTCATTGCAAAATAGTAGGGATGAGATTTTTGACGTACCGATTCCATGGCACATGGTTTACGAACTGATACACAAAATGACGCCGGATTCAAAACTTAGAATTTTCCTATTTTAATTATTATACAAAAATTCTTGCAAACAATAAAATGTTATTTATATGGGGGATACAACCTTCCCAGCTCTGCAGATTTTGCTACGAAAAGACAGAATAATTAGATAATTTGTTTTGGTATTGTCCATGTAGCTTGTTTTTGGTCACAGGTCCAGGAATGGCTGAAGAATTACAATATTTACCTGGAGCTAAACCTGCAGATAGCACTTCTGGGCGATCTGAAAAGTCAATCGATCAATAATACAATACTTTTAGCAACAACGTTTATCTTTAATTTACAATCTGTAGAAGAATCTGCATCACAGCACAGTCCAATCTGTAGAAGCTATGAGAATAGAAAGGTTCAGTACTTAATGTGAAGCATCACAGCACAGTCCAATCTGTAGAAGCTATGAGAATAGAAAGGTTCAGAACTTAATGTGAAGCATCACAGCACAGTCCAATCTGTAGAAGCTATGAGAATAGAAAGGTTCAGAACTTAATGTGAAGCATCACAGCACAGTCCAATCTGTAGAAGCTATGAGAATAGAAAGGTTCAGAACTTAATGTGAAGCATCACAGCACAGTCCAATCTGTAGAAACTATGAGAATAGAAAGGTTCAGAACTTAATGTGAAGCATCACAGCACAGTCCAATCTGTAGAAGCTATGAGAATAGAAAGGTTCAGTACTTAATGTGAAGCATCACAGCACAGTCCAATCTGTAGAAGCTATGAGAATAGAAAGGTTCAGAACTTAATGTGAAGCATCACAGCACAGTCCAATCTGTAGAAGCTATGAGAATAGAAAGGTTCAGAACTTAATGTGAAGCATCACAGCACAGTCCAATCTGTAGAAGCAATGAGAATAGAAAGGTTCAGTACTTAATGTGAAGCATCACAGCACAGTCCAATCTGTAGAAACTATGAGAATAGAAAGGTTCAGTACTTAATGTGAAGCATCACAGCACAGTCCAATCTGTAGAAGCAATGAGAATAGAAAGGTTCAGAACTTAATGTGAAGCATCACAACACAGTCCAATCTGTAGAAGCTATGAGAATAGAAAGGTTCAGAACTTAATGTGAAGCATCACAGCACAGTCCAATCTGTAGAAGCTATGAGAATAGAAAGGTTCAGAACTTAATGTGAAGCATCACAGCACAGTCCAATCTGTAGAAGCTATGAGAATAGAAAGGTTCAGAACTTAATGTGAAGCATCACAGCACAGTCCAATCTGTAGAAGCTATGAGAATAGAAAGGTTCAGAACTTAATGTGAAGCATCACAGCACAGTCCAATCTGTAGAAGCTATGAGAATAGAAAGGTTCAGAACTTAATGTGAAGCATCACAGCACAGTCCAATCTGTAGAAGCTATGAGAATAGAAAGGTTCAGAACTTAATGTGAAGCATCACAGCACAGTCCAATCTGTAGAAGCTATGAGAATAGAAAGGTTCAGAACTTAATGTGAAGCATCACAACACAGTCCAATCTGTAGAAGCTATGAGAATAGAAAGGCTCAGTACTTAATGTGAAGCATCACAGCACAGTCCAATCTGTAGAAGCTATGAGAATAGAAAGGTTCAGAACTTTTGTGAAACATCACAACACAGTGGAAAAATATATGGCAATAAAGAAATCCAACATGGATGGTGTTGAGAGATAGATGGGAGGGGTTGAATGGAGCTGAAGTTTGGGACTAATAACAACAAAACAAGCTAACTAATGTAAAACATACCGCACTCAACCACAAGGCTCTCCAGAGGGTTGTGCGGTCTTCCCAACACATCACTGGGGGCAAACTACCTGCCCTCCAGGACACCTTTAGCACCCGATGTCACAGGAAGGCCATAAAGATCATCAAGGACAACAACCACCCGAGCCGCTGCCTGTTCACCCTGCTATCATCCAGAAGGCGAGGTGAGTACAGGTGTATCAAAGCGGGGACAGAGAGACTGAGAAACAGCTTCTATCTCGAGGCCATCACACTGCTAAACAGCAATCACTAACTCAGAGAGGCTGCTGCCCACATTGAGACCCAATCACTGGACACTTTAATAAATTCACCCCTTTAGATTTGTATGTATTAGTTAGTTGTTGGGAATTGTTAGATTATTTGTTAGGTATTACTGCACTGTTGGCAGTAGAAGCAAAAGCATTTCGCTACACTCGCATTAACATCTTTATGTGACCAATAACATTTGATTTGATTTGATTTGAAGTAGTCTTGTTTAGGTCTTCGATCAGTGTCAGGAAAGGAATTATCATTCATTTTAGAGCTTTTTGTTGGTCGGTTGCTATTTACTGGGTAACAGGTTAATCTGCATGTGAAAGAAACGCACACCTGTTTCGGCAAGCCAAAGGTTAGCAAAGTAGAACACTTGAAAGATAAAAGGAGAGCCGCATACTCTAGGAGCTCATAACCAACATTTTGACAGACAAGCTGTCTTCATCAGGGTATAACGACAAACACTACGGGTCACTAGTATATATAGTGTCAAAGGGCACACACAGGTGTCTGTAATCATGGCCGGTGTGGCTTGATATCGTTGGTTAATTTACAGTGTGGCTTGATATCATTGGTTAATTTACAGTGTGGCTTGATATCATTGGTTAATTTACAGATAGAAATAGAACATATAAAAAACATTGTGATACTACCATGTTGTGTTGCTACCATGTTTTGTGCTGCTACCCAGTTGTGCTGCTACCATGTTGTTGTCATGTTGTGTTGCTACCATGCTGTGTTGACATGTGTTGCTGCCTTGTTATGTTGGTGTCTTAGGTCTCTCTTTATGTGGTGTTGTGTCTCTCTTGTTGTGATGTGTGTTTTGTCCTATATTTCCCCGCAGGAGGCCTTTTGGTAGTCCGTCATTGTAAATAAGAATTTATTCTTAACTGACTTGCCTAGTTAAATAAAGGTTAAATAAGAATAAATAAATTGAACCAGATGGCTCATTCATCACAAAACCCACTGATATTGCCAACTACTTTAATGATTTTTTCATTGGCAAGATTAGCAAAGTTAGGCATGACATGCCAGCAACAACCGCTGAAACTACACTTCACTCCTATACGTCCCAAAAACATCACAAATGGTCCTATTGTTCGATTAATTCTGTCGATATATATCCAAAATGTCGATTTATTTGGCACGTTTGATCCAGAAAAACCCGCTTCCAACTTACGCAACGTCGCTACAAAATATCTCAAAAGTTACCTGTAAACCTTTCCAAAACATTTCAAACTACTTTTGTAATACAACTTTAGGTATTTCTAACGTATATAATCGATCAAATTGAAGACGGGATGATCTGTGTTCAAAACAAACGCTACTTTTCTGGTTACGCGCCTCTATCAAAAGGTACACATGAAGTGACTCTCGTTCTGAGCTATGGTACTTCTTCATTACACAAAGGAAACACCTCAACCAATTTCTACAAACTGGTGACATCCAGTGGAAGCGGTAGGAAATGCAGGAAAGTCGATTAGAATCCTGGATTCCCCATGAAAACGTATTGAAAAGACAGTGACCTCAAAAAAGTTTAATTTTGAATGGTTTGTCCTCGGGGTTTCGCCTGCTAAATAAGTTCTGTTATACTCACAGACATGATTCAAACAGTTTTAGAAACTTCAAAGTGTTTTTTATCCAATACTAATAATAATAGGCATATATTAGGATCTGGGACAGAGTAGGATGCAGTTCAGTTTGGGCACGCTATTTATCCAAAAGTGGAAATGCTGCCCCCTACCTCAAACAGGTTAACAAAGAGCTGCAGTTAGTTACAGAATGGTTGGCAAGGAATAAGTTAGTCCTAAATATTGAAAAAACTTAAAGCATTGTATTTGGGACAAATCATTCACTAAACCCTAAACCTCATTGCAATGAAATTGATTAAGTTGAGGAGACTAAACTGCTTGGAGTAACCCTGGAGTAACCCTGGATTGTAAACTGTCATGGTCAAAACATATTGCTACAACAGTAGCTAAGATGCAGCACTACAAACAAAGAAGGTCCTACAGGTCCTAGTTTTGTCGCACCTGGACTACTGTTCAGTCGTGTGGTCAGGTGCCCCGAAGAGGGAATTGGCTCAGAACAGGACAGCACGGCTGGCACTTGGATGTACACAGAGAGCTAACATTAATAATATGCACGTCAATCTCCCTTGGCTGAAAGTGGAGGAGAGATTGACTTCATCACTACTTGTATTTGTGAAAGGTGTTGACATGTTGATTGCACCGAGCTGTCTGTGTAACGGTTTTCTTCTATCTCCTCCTCGGAAGAGGAGGTGTAGCAAGGATCGGACCAAAATGCAGCGTGGCTATTGCAATCCATGTTTATTTAATAATAAAGAAACACGAACTTTACAAAAAAAACAATAAACGTAATGAGAAAACCGAAACAGCCTAAACTGGTGCAAACTAACAACGAGGACACTAAGGACATCAAGACTCTAAGGACAATCACCCACCATACAACCAAAGAATATGGCTGCCTAAATATGGTTCCCAATCAGAGACAACGATAAGCACCTGCCTCTGATTGAGAACCACTCCAGACAGCCATAGACTTTCCTAGAACACCCTACTAAGCTACAATCCCACTAACATACACACCAAAACCCCCAGACAAAACACACCACAATACAAAAACTCCATGCCACACCCTGGCCTGACCCAATACATAAAGATAAACACAAAATACTTAGACCAGGGCGTGACAGTCTGTTTGAACTAATGGAGCACAGCTCAGACACCCATGCATACCCCACAAGACATGCCACCAGAGGTCTGTTTAAACTACTAGCACACAGCTCAGACACCCATACACACCCCACAAGACATGACACCAGAGGTCTGTTTAAACTACTAGCACACAGCTCAGACACCCATACATACCCCACAAGACATGACACCAGAGGTCTGTTTAAACGACTAGCACACAGCTCAGACACCCACACATACCCCACAAGACATGCCACCAGAGGTCTGTTTAAACGACTAGCACACAGCTCAGACACCCATACATACCCCAAAAGACATGCCACCAGAGGTCTCTTCACAGTCACCAAGTCCAGAACAGACTACGGGAGGTGCACAGTACAACATAGAGCAATGACTACATATAACTCTATTCCACAACATGTAGCTCATGCCAGCAGGAAAATCTAATTTTAAAAAACAGATACAAAAATACACCTTTACGGAACAGCGGGGACTGTGAAGCAACACAAACAAAGACACACGCATACAAACACACGATAACACAAGCACTATACATGTACACATGGATTTTGTGTTATAGATATGTGGTCATTTTGCTGGACCCCTTGGCAGCAGCTAATGGGGATCCATAATAAATCAAAATTATATATGTGTTGTAATAGTAGGTGTATCTGGTGTGACACTGTGTTGTAGTAGTAGGTGTATCTGGTGTGACACTGTGTTGTAATAGTAGGTGTATCTGGTGTGACACTGTGTTGTAGTAGTAGGTGTATCTGGTGTGACACTGTGTTGTAGTAGTAGGTGTATCTGGGGTGACACTGTGTTGTAATAGTAGGTGTATCTGGTGTGACACTGTGTTGTAGTAGTAGGTGTATCTGGTGTGACACTGTGTTGTAGTAGTAGATGTATCTGGGGTGACACCGTGTTTTAGTAGTAGGTGTATCTGGTGTGACACTGTGTTGTAATAGTAGGTGTATCTGGTGTGACACTGTGTTGTAGTAGTAGATGTATCTGGTGTGACACTGTGTTGTAGTAGTAGGTGTATCTGGTGTGACACTGTGTTGTAATAGTAGGTGTATCTGGTGTGACACTGTGTTGTAGTAGTAGGTGTATCTGGTGTGACACTGTGTTGTAATAGTAGGTGTATCTGGTGTGACACTGTGTTGTAATAGTAGGTGTATCTGGGGTGACACTGTGTTGTAGTAGTAGGTGTATCTGGTGTGACACTGTGTTGTAGTAGTAGGTGTATCTGGTGTGACACTGTGTTGTAATAGTAGGTGTATCTGGGGTGACACTGTGTTGTAGTAGTAGGTGTATCTGGTGTGACACTGTGTTGTAATAGTAGGTATATCTGGGGTGACACTGTATTGTAATAGTAGGTGTATCTGGTGTGACACTGTGTTGTAATAGTAGGTGTATCTGGTGTGACACTGTGTTGTAGTAGTAGGTGTATCTGGTGTGACACTGTGTTGTAGTAGTAGGTGTATCTGGTGTGACACTGTGTTGTAGTAGTAGGTGTATCTGGTGTGACACTGTGTTGTAATAGTAGGTGTATCTGGGGTGACACTGTGTTGTAGTAGTAGGTGTATCTGGTGTGACACTGTGTTGTAGTAGTAGGTGTATCTGGTGTGACACTGTGTTGTAGTAGTAGGTGTATCTGGTGTGACACTGTGTTGTAATAGTAGGTGTATCTGGTGTGACACTGTGTTGTAATTGTAGATGTATCTGGTGTGACACTGTGTTGTAATAGTAGGTGTATCTGGTGTGACACTGTGTTGTAGGTGTATCTGGTGTGACACTGTGTTGTAATAGTAGATGTATCTGGTGTGACACTGTGTTGTAATAGTAGGTGTATCTGGTGTGACACTGTGTTGTAATAGTAGGTGTATCTGGTGTTACACTGTGTTGTAATAGTAGGTGTATCTGGTGTGACACTGTGTTGTAATAGGAGGTGTATCTGGTGTGACACTGTGTTGTAATAGTAGATGTATCTGGTGTGACACTGTGTTGTAATAGTAGGTGTATCTGGTGTGACACTGTGTTGTAGTAGGTGTATCTGGTGTGACACTGTGTTGTAGTAGTAGGTGTATCTGGTGTGACACTGTGTTGTAATAATAGGTGTATCTGGTGTGACACTGTGTTGTAATAGTAGGTGTATCTGGTGTGACACTGTGTTGTAATAGTAGGTGTATCTGGTGTGACACTGTGTTGTAATAGTAGGTGTATCTGGTGTGACACTGTGTTGTAATAGTGTATCTGGGTGACACCGTGTTGTATCTAGGTGTATCTGGTGTGACACTGTGTTGTAATAGTAGGTGTATCTGGTGTGACACTGTGTTGTAATAGTAGGTGTATCTGGTGTGACACTGTGTTGTAGTGTAGGTGTATCTGGTGTGACACTGTGTTGTAATAGTAGATGTATCTGTATCTGGTGGTGACACTGTGTTGTAATAGTAGGTGTGACACTGTGTTGTAATAGTGACACTGTGTTGTAATAGTGTATCTGGTGTGACACTGTGTTGTAATGTAGACTGGTGTGACACTGTGTTGTAATAGTAGGTGTATCTGGTGTGACACTGTGTTGTAATAGTAGGTGTATCTGGTGTGACACTGTGTTGTAATAGTAGGTGTATCTGGTGTGACACTGTGTTGTAATAGTAGGTGTATCTGGTGTGACACTGTGTTGTAATTGTAGGTATCTGGTGTGACACTGTGTTGTAATAGTAGGTGTATCTGGTGTGACACTGTGTTGTAATAGGTGTATCTGGTGTGACACTGTGTTGTAATAGTAGGTGTATCTGGTGTGACACTGTGTTGTAATAGTAGGTGTATCTGGTGTGACACTGTGTTGTAATAGTAGGTGTATCTGGTGTGACACTGTGTTGTAATAGTAGGTGTATCTGGTGTGACACTGTGTTGTAATAGTAGGTGTATCTGGTGTGACACTGTGTTGTAATAGTAGGTGTATCTGGTGTGACACTGTGTTGTAATCTGGTGTGACACTGTGTTGTAATAGGTGTATCTGGTGTGACACTGTGTTGTAATAGTAGGTGTATCTGGTGTGACACTGTGTTGTAATAGTAGGTGTATCTGGTGTGACACTGTGTTGTAATAGTAGGTGTATCTGGTGTGACACTGTGTTGTAATAGTAGGTGTATCTGGTGTGACACTGTGTTGTAATAGTAGGTGTATCTGGTGTGACACTGTGTTGTAATAGTAGGTGTATCTGGTGTGACACTGTGTTGTAATAGTAGATGTATCTGGTGTGACACTGTGTTGTAGGTAGGTGTATCTGGTGTGACACTGTGTTGTAATCTGGTGTGACACTGTGTTGTAGGTGTATCTGGTGTGACACTGTGTTGTAATAGTAGGTGTATCTGGTGTGACACTGTGTTGTAATAGTAGGTGTATCTGGTGTTACACTGTGTTGTAATAGTAGGTGTATCTGGTGTGACACTGTGTTGTAATAGGAGGTGTATCTGGTGTGACACTGTGTTGTAATAGTAGATGTATCTGGTGTGACACTGTGTTGTAATAGTAGGTGTATCTGGTGTGACACTGTGTTGTAATAGTAGGTGTATCTGGTGTGACACTGTGTTGTAGTAGTAGGTGTATCTGGTGTGACACTGTGTTGTAATAGTAGGTGTATCTGGTGTGACACTGTGTTGTAATAGTAGATGTATCTGGTGTGACACTGTGTTGTAAGGTGTATCTGGTGTGACACTGTGTTGTAATAGTAGGTGTATCTGGTGTGACACTGTGTTGTAATAGTAGGTGTATCTGGTGTGACACTGTGTTGTAATAGTAGGTGTATCTGGTTGACACTGTGACTGGTGTGACACTGTGTTGTAATAGTAGGTGTATCTGGTGTGACACTGTGTTGTAATAGTAGGTGTATCTGGTGTGACACTGTGTTGTAATAGTAGGTGTATCTGGTGTGACACTGTGTTGTAATAGTAGATGTATCTGGTGTGACACTGTGTTGTAATAGTAGGTGTATCTGGTGTGACACTGTGTTGTAATAGTAGATGTATCTGGTGTGACACTGTGTTGTAATAGTAGGTGTATCTGGTGTGACACTGTGTTGTAATAGTAGATGTATCTGGTGTGACACTGTGTTGTAGTAGTAGGTGTATCTGGTGTGACACTGTGTTGTAATAGTAGGTGTATCTGGTGTGACACTGTGTTGTAATAGTAGGTGTATCTGGTGTGACACTGTGTTGTAATAGTAGGTGTATCTGGTGTGACACTGTGTTGTAATAGTAGGTGTATCTGGTGTGACACTGTGTTGTAGTAGTAGGTGTATCTGGTGTGACACTCTGGTGTGACACTGTGTTGTAATAGTAGGTGTATCTGGTGTGACACTGTGTTGTAATAGTAGGTGTATCTGGTGTGACACTGTGTTGTAATAGTAGGTGTATCTGGTGTGACACTGTGTTGTAATAGTAGGTGTATCTGGGGTGACACTGTGTTGTAATAGTAGATGTATCTGGTGTGACACTGTGTTGTAATAGTAGATGTGACACTGTGTTGTAATAGTAGATGTATCTGGTGTGACACTGTGTTGTAGTAGTAGATGTATCTGGTGTGACACTGTTGTAATAGTAGATGTATCTGGTGTGACACTGTGTTGTAGTAGTAGGTGTATCTGGTGTGACACTGTGTTGTAATAGTAGGTGTATCTGGTGTGACACTGTGTTGTAATAGTAGGTGTATCTGGTGTGACACTGTGTTGTAGTAGTAGGTGTATCTGGTGTGACACTGTGTTGTAATAGTAGGTGTATCTGGTGTGACACTGTGTTGTAATAGTAGGTGTATCTGGTGTGACACTGTGTTGTAATAGTAGGTGTATCTGGGGTGACACTGTGTTGTAGTAGTAGGTGTATCTGGTGTGACACCGTGTTGTAATAGTAGGTGTATCTGGTGTGACACTGTGTTGTAATAGTAGGTGTATCTGGTGTGACACTGTGTTGTAATAGTAGGTGTATCTGGTGTGACACTGTGTTGTAATAGTAGGTGTGTGACACTCTGTATCTGGGTGACACTGTGTTGTAATAGTAGATGTATCTGGTGTGACACTGTGTTGTAATAGTAGGTGTATCTGGTGTGACACTGTGTTGTAATAGTAGATGTATCTGGTGTGACACTGTGTTGTAATAGTAGGTGTATCTGGTGTGACACTGTGTTGTAATAGTAGGTGTATCTGGTGTGACACTGTGTTGTAATAGTAGGTGTATCTGGTGTGACACTGTGTTGTAATAGTAGGTGTATCTGGTGTGACACTGTGTTGTAATTGTAGATGTATCTGGTGTGACACTGTGTTGTAATAGTAGGTGTATCTGGTGTGACACTGTGTTGTAGGTGTATCTGGTGTGACACTGTGTTGTAATAGTAGATGTATCTGGTGTGACACTGTGTTGTAATAGTAGGTGTATCTGGTGTGACACTGTGTTGTAATAGTAGGTGTATCTGGTGTTACACTGTGTTGTAATAGTAGGTGTATCTGGTGTGACACTGTGTTGTAATAGGAGGTGTATCTGGTGTGACACTGTGTTGTAATAGTAGATGTATCTGGTGTGACACTGTGTTGTAATAGTAGGTGTATCTGGTGTGACACTGTGTTGTAGTAGGTGTATCTGGTGTGACACTGTGTTGTAGTAGTAGGTGTATCTGGTGTGACACTGTGTTGTAATAATAGGTGTATCTGGTGTGACACTGTGTTGTAATAGTAGGTGTATCTGGTGTGACACTGTGTTGTAATAGTAGGTGTATCTGGTGTGACACTGTGTTGTAATAGTAGGTGTATCTGGTGTGACACTGTGTTGTAATAGTAGGTGTATCTGGGTTGACACCGTGTTGTAATAGTAGGTGTATCTGGTGTGACACTGTGTTGTAATAGTAGGTGTATCTGGTGTGACACTGTGTTGTAGTAGTAGGTGTATCTGGTGTGACACTGTGTTGTAATAATAGGTGTATCTGGTGTGACACTGTGTTGTAGTAGTAGGTGTATCTGGGGTGACACCGTGTTGTAGTAGTAGGTGTATCTGGTGTGACACTGTGTTGTAATAATAGGTGTATCTGGTGTGACACTGTGTTGTAATAGTAGGTGTATCTGGGGTGACACTGTGTTGTAGTAGTAGGTGTATCTGGTGTGACACTGTGTTGTAATAGTAGGTGTATCTGGGGTGACACTGTGTTGTAATAGTAGATGTATCTGGTGTGACACTGTGTTGTAATAGTAGGTGTATCTGGTGTGACACTGTGTTGTAATAGTAGATGTATCTGGTGTGACACTGTGTTGTAGTAGTAGGTGTATCTGGTGTGACACTGTGTTGTAATAGTAGGTGCATCTGGTGTGACACTGTGTTGTAATAGTAGGTGTATCTGGTGTGACACTGTGTTGTAATTGTAGGTGTATCTGGGGTGACACTGTGTTGTAGTAGTAGGTGTATCTGGTGTGACACTGTGTTGTAATAGTAGGTGTATCTGGGGTGACACTGTGTTGTAGTAGTAGGTGTATCTGGTGTGACACTGTGTTGTAATAGTAGGTGTATCTGGTGTGACACTGTGTTGTAGTAGTAGGTGTATCTGGGTTGACACCGTGTTGTAATAGTAGGTGTATCTGGTGTGACACTGTGTTGTAATAGTAGGTGTATCTGGTGTGACACTGTGTTGTAATAGTAGGTGTATCTGGTGTGACACTGTGTTGTAATAGTAGATGTATCTGGTGTGACACTGTGTTGTAATAGTAGGTGTATCTGGGGTGACACTGTGTTGTAATAGTAGATGTATCTGGTGTGACACTGTGTTGTAGTAGTAGATGTATCTGGTGTGACACTGTTGTAATAGTAGATGTATCTGGTGTGACACTGTGTTGTAGTAGTAGGTGTATCTGGTGTGACACTGTGTTGTAATAGTAGGTGTATCTGGTGTGACACTGTGTTGTAGTAGTAGGCAGAGCATGCGCAGACCAGCTGGCCGGTGTGTTTACGGACATATTCAATCAATCCCTATACCAGTCTGCTGTTCCCACATGCTTCAAGAGGGCCACCATTGTTCCTGTTCCCAAGAAAGCTAAGGTAACTGAGCTAAACGACTACCGCCCCGTAGCACTCACTTCCGTCATCATGAAGTGCTTTGAGAGACTAGTCAAGGACCATATCACCTCCACCCTACCTGACACCCTAGACCCACTCCAATTTGCTTACCGCCCAAATAGGTCCACAGACGATGCAATCTCAACCACACTGCACACTGCCCTAACCCACCTGGACAAGAGGAATACCTATGTGAGAATGCTGTTCATCGACTACAGCTCGGCATTCAACACCATAGTACCCTCCAAGCTCACACATCAAGCTCGAGACCCTGGGTCTCGACCCCGCCCTGTGCAACTGGGTACTGACTTCCTGACGGGGCCGCCCCCAGGTGGTGAGGGTAGGCAACAACATCTCCTCCCCGCTGATCCTCAACACGGGGCCCCACAAGGGTGCGTTCTGAGCCCTCTCCCTGTACTCCCTGTTCACCCACGACTGCGTGGCCACGCACGCTCCAACTCAATCATCAAGTTTGCGGACGACACAACAGTGGTAGGCTTGATTACCAACAACGACGAGACGGCCTACAGGGAGGAGGTGAGGGCCCTCGGAGTGTGGTGTCAGGAAAATAACCTCACACTCAACGTCAACAAAACTAAGGAGATGATTGTGACTTCAGGAAACAGCAGAGGGAACACCCCTATCCACATCGATGGAACAGTAGTGGAGAGGGTAGCAAGTTTTAAGTTCCTCGGCATACACATCACAGACAAACTGAATTGGTCCACTCACACTGACAGCGTCGTGAAGAAGGCGCAGCAGCGCCTCTTCAACCTCAGGAGGCTGAAGAAATTCGGCTTGTCACCAAAAGCACTCACAAACTTCTACAGATGCACAATCGAGAGCATCCTGGCGGGCTGTATCACCGCCTGGTACGGCAACTGCTCCGCCTCAACCGTAAGGCTCTCCAGAGGGTAGTGAGGTCTGCACAACGCATCACCGGGGGCAAACTACCTGCCCTCCAGGACACCTACACCACCCGATGTTACAGGAAGGCCATAAAGATCATCAAGGACATCAACCACCCGAACCACTGCCTGTTCACCCCGCTATCATCCAGAAGGCGAGGTCAGTACAGGTGCATCAAAGCTGGGACTGAGAGACTGAAAAACAGCTTCTATCTCAAGGCTATCAGACTGTTAAACAGCCACCATTGAGTGGCTGCTGCCAACACACTGTCATTGACACTGACCCAACTCCAGCCACTTTAATAATGGGAATTGATGGGAAATGATGTAAATATATCACTAGCCA
Organism: Oncorhynchus nerka; assembly: GCF_034236695.1. Classification (NCBI taxonomy): domain Eukaryota; kingdom Metazoa; phylum Chordata; class Actinopteri; order Salmoniformes; family Salmonidae; genus Oncorhynchus; species Oncorhynchus nerka. The sequence goes on from NC_088396.1 coordinate 58,982,562, forward strand.
CTTTAAACAATGCTACCTTATATAATGTTACTTACCCTACATTATTCATCTCATATGCATACGTATATACTGTACTCTACATCATCGACTGCATCCTTATGTAATACATGTATCACTAGCCACTTTAACTATGCCACTTTGTTTACTTTGTCTACATACTCATCTCATATGTATATACTGTACTCGATACCATCTACTGTATGCTGCTCTGTACCATCACTCACTCATATATCCTTATGTACATATTCTTTATCCCCTTACACTGTGTATAAGACAGTAGTTTTAGAATTGTTAGTTAGATTACTTGTTGGTTATCACTGCATTGTCGGAACTAGAAGCACAAGCATTTCGCTACACTCGCATTAACATCTGCTAACCATGTGTATGTGACAAATAAAATTTGATTTGATTTGATTTGATTTGATCTGGGGTGACACCGTGTTGTAGTAGTAGGTGTATCTGGTGTGACACTGTGTTGTAATAGTAGATGTATCTGGGGTGACACTGTGTTGTAATAGTAGGTGTATCTGGTGTGACACTGTGTTGTAATAGTAGATGTATCTGGTGTGACACTGTGTTGTAGTAGTAGGTGTATCTGGTGTGACACTGTGTTGTAGTAATAGATGTATCTGGTGTGACACCGTGTTGTAGTAGTAGGTGTATCTGGTGTGACACTGTGTTGTAATAGTAGGTGTATCTGGTGTGACACTGTGTTGTAATAGTAGGTGTATCTGGTGTGACACTGTGTTGTAATAGTAGATGTATCTGGTGTGACACTGTGTTGTAGTAGTAGGTGTATCTGGTGTGACACTGTGTTGTAATAATAGGTGTATCTGGTGTGACACTGTGTTGTAGTAGTAGGTGTATCTGGGGTGACACCGTGTTGTAGTAGTAGGTGTATCTGGTGTGACACTGTGTTGTAATAGTAGATGTATCTGGGGTGACACTGTGTTGTAATAGTAGGTGTATCTGGTGTGACACTGTGTTGTAATAGTAGATGTATCTGGTGTGACACTGTGTTGTAGTAGTAGGTGTATCTGGTGTGACACTGTGTTGTAATAGTAGATGTATCTGGGGTGACACTGTGTTGTAATATAGATGTATCTGGGGTGACACTGTGTTGTAATAGTAGGTGTATCTGGTGTGACACTGTGTTGTAATAGTAGGTGTATCTGGGGTGACACTGTGTTGTAATAATAGATGTATCTGGGGTGACACTGTGTTGTAATAATAGATGTATCTGGGGTGACACTGTGTTGTAATAGTAGGTGTATCTGGTGTGACACCATGTTGTAGTAGTAGGTGTATCTGGTGTGACACTGTGTTGTAATAGTAGGTGTATCTGGTGTGACACTGTGTTGTAATAGTAGGTGTATCTGGTGTGACACTGTGTTGTAATAGTAGGTGTATCTGGTGTGACACTGTGTTGTAATAGTAGGTGTATCTGGTGTGAAACTGTGTTGTAATAGTAGGTGTATCTGGTGTGACACTGTGTTGTAGTAGTAGGTGTATCTGGGGTGAAACTGTGTTGTAATAGTAGGTGTATCTGGGGTAAAACTGTGTTGTAATAGTAGGTGTATCTGGGGTGAAACTGTGTTGTAATAGTAGGTGTATCTGGGGTAAAACTGTGTTGTAATAGTAGGTGTATCTGGTGTGACACTGTGTTGTAGTAGTAGGTGTATCTGGTGTGACACTGTGTTGTAGTAGTAGATGTATCTGGTGTGACACCGTGTTGTAATAGTAGGTGTATCTGGTGTGACACTGTGTTGTAATAGTAGGTGTATCTGGTGTGACACTGTGTTGTAATAGTAGGTGTATCTGGTGTGACACTGTGTTGTAATAGTAGATGTATCTGGTGTGACACTGTGTTGTAGTAGTAGGTGTATCTGGTGTGACACTGTGTTGTAATAATAGGTGTATCTGGTGTGACACTGTGTTGTAGTAGTAGGTGTATCTGGGGTGACACCGTGTTGTAGTAGTAGGTGTATCTGGTGTGACACTGTGTTGTAATAGTAGATGTATCTGGGGTGATACTGTGTTGTAATAGTAGGTGTATCTGGTGTGACACTGTGTTGTAATAGTAGATGTATCTGGTGTGACACTGTGTTGTAGTAGTAGGTGTATCTGGTGTGACACTGTGTTGTAATAGTAGATGTATCTGGGGTGACACTGTGTTGTAATATAGATGTATCTGGGGTGACACTGTGTTGTAATAGTAGGTGTATCTGGTGTGACACTGTGTTGTAATAGTAGGTGTATCTGGGGTGACACTGTGTTGTAATAATAGATGTATCTGGGGTGACACTGTGTTGTAATAATAGATGTATCTGGGGTGACACTGTGTTGTAATAGTAGGTGTATCTGGTGTGACACCATGTTGTAGTAGTAGGTGTATCTGGTGTGACACTGTGTTGTAATAGTAGGTGTATCTGGTGTGACACTGTGTTGTAATAGTAGGTGTATCTGGTGTGACACTGTGTTGTAATAGTAGGTGTATCTGGTGTGACACTGTGTTGTAATAGTAGGTGTATCTGGTGTGAAACTGTGTTGTAATAGTAGGTGTATCTGGTGTGACACTGTGTTGTAGTAGTAGGTGTATCTGGGGTGAAACTGTGTTGTAATAGTAGGTGTATCTGGGGTAAAACTGTGTTGTAATAGTAGGTGTATCTGGGGTGAAACTGTGTTGTAATAGTAGGTGTATCTGGGGTGAAACTGTGTTGTAGTAGTAGGTGTGGTAATAGGAGACTGACTGATTTGTGTAGCTCCACATTAGGAGAGATTATTCCTGTTAAGATTCCTATCACTCCGATTATGTTCTTCCAAAGTCACTTTTCCCAGGCTTTTGTCCTGGGAATTTTGCTGCCATCAATTAGGGGGCTGTCGGTTCCAATCTGGCTGGTGTTTCTCTGGTCTCCTCCTAATACGTTCCCCTCTCCTCTCTCCCTCATCTCTTCGTCCTCTCATCCTCTCCCCTCTCTCTGCCCCCCCCCACTCCTCTCTTCCTCCTTCACTCCTCTCATCCTCTCCTCTCCCTCTCCTTTCCTCTCCCTCTCCCTGCCCCCCCCACTCCTCTCATCCTCTCCTCTCCCCTCTCCTTTCCTCTCCCTCTCCCTGCCCCCCCCACTCCTCTCTTCCTCCTTCACTCCTCTCATCCTCTCCTCTCCCCTCTCCTTTCCTCTCCCTCTCCCTGCCCCCCCCACTCCTCTCTTCCTCCTTCACTCCTCTCATCCTCTCCTCTCCCCCTCTCCTTTCCTCTCCCCTCTCCCTGCCCCCCCCACTCCTCTCTTCCTCCTTCACTCCTCTCATCCTCTCCTCTCCCTCTCCTTTCCTCTCCCTCTCTCTGCCCCCCCCACTCCTCTCTTCCTCCTTCACTCCTCTCATCCTCTCCTCTCCCCTCTCCTTTCCTCTCCCTCTCCCTGCCCCCCCCCCACTCCTCTCATCCTCTCCTCTCCCCTCCTTTCCTCTCCCCCTGCCCCCCCTCTCCTCTCATCCTCTCCCCTCTCTCTGCCCCCCCTACTCCTCTCTTCCTCCTTCACTCCTCTCATCCTCTCCTCTCCCCTCTCCTTTCCTCTCCCTCTCCCTGCCCCCCCCACTCCCTCTCTTCCTCCTTCACTCCTCTCATCCTCTCCTCTCCCCTCTCCTTTCCTCTCCCCTCTCTCTGCCCCCCCACTCCTCTCATCCTCTCCTCTCCCCTCTCCTTTCCTCTCCCTCTCCCTGCCCCCCCCACTCCTCTCATCCTCCCTCTCCCCTCCCTCTCCCCTCTCTCTGCCCCCCCCTCCTCCCCTGTCCCCCAGACCCATGCAGTGATACTGATCTACCATCTACCACGCTATAGAGGAGACATAGAGGGGACAATCATTAGAGGTGGCATTTACTCCCAGTCACACACGTAGGCACACTTAGGACTCACACACACTTTCCCAGTCAGCCTCTCTCTCTCAGAGATCTGAATCTGCAATTACCTCCCAGTGAATAGTGTTGTCCGAGCAGGCCAGTGTTAATAATGGCTCATCCCAGAGTGGATACAGAACCAATCATTTCCACTGATGCCGTTCCTTGATTGTTTATCGCTCCCCACTACCCAGGGTTATCAGGCACTACTGTAACAAATACAGGAAGAAATGTATTTGAGACATATCCTGATATCACAACTTTGATATCACACACTTTAAAGGGACATTTCCTCACTGCTCTATATGTCCATTAATGTGTTACTAACATATCATGTGTTATAAAAATCTAGAATTTCCTCACTATTCGCAAATACGAGCATTTCTGCATCTCACCAGTAGAAACGGGCCATCTACATTTCCTGGTTGTAAGCAAACCACAATATCCAGGTGGATTCCGTTTATGTGAATACTCCCATGGAGAAATATCAAAACATCTGTGTTTGTAGCCAGCATTTTCAGCAGGAGAATTTCGAAATGGACCTGAAGTCGCAAATGATGGGGGTGACAGGACGTCGAACTTTGAAAAGTTATGTTATTCCAGCGATTTTCCCTTCACTTAAAAGAGGACGGCATCCGATCAGACAACATCAGGTCAGCAGAAAATAAGTTGAGCTGGGGTAACGTAGCTAACTACATTTATTTATCTAAACCAACATCTAGCAGCTAGCTTTCATAATACGCTGGCTAGACATTCCAAATCAGTGTAATTAGCCAGCTTCCATCTGCGATGTGATTTGTAACTTTTCAAGCTAAAGTTAGCTACGTCAGGTTACGTTAGCTACAGCCAACCGAACCATATCCAACCGCTAACTAGCTAGCAACTACAACTATCTACCAAACAAAAGAGGCTAACATGACTATGTGTTCTATTTACAAGGTCCGATCCCATCAACATCTGCAGCTGTATCATCATCAAGCTCGGCACCAGGAACGGGTCTAAGTCACTTTTGCTAAATCTTTCCATGACTAACTCTTTCCATGACTAAATCTTTCCATGACTAAATCTTTCCATGACTAACTCTTTCCATGATGAGCAAATAAAAACTGTATCTAGGCACAAACATGATCCGTGTCTTGTAATAGTGGATGTGTTTTCAAGTAGGCTACCGCTTCTACTGTAGTTTTCTCTGTATTATGGAGGCTTAGATGATTGTTAATACAAGGCTTGAAGTCTAATTTGGAGAAAGGTATTAGTAAGGAGGGGATGGTGTGGGTCAGGGTTTCCCAAACTTGGTCCCGGGTCCCCCCGGGTGCACGTTTTGGTTTTTGCCCTAGCACTACACAGCTGATTCAAATCATCAAAGCTTGATGATGAGTCGGTTATTTGAATTAGCTGTGAAGCTATATAGTCAATCAATCAAATGTATTTATAAAGCCCTTTTTACATCAGCCGATGTCACAAGGTGCTATACAGAAACCCAGCCTAAAACCCCAAACAGCAAGCAATTGATGTAGAGGCACAGTGGCTAGGAAAAACTCTTTATAAAGGCAGGAACCTAGGAAGAAACCTAGAGAGGAACCAGGCTCTGAGGGGTGGCCAGTCCTCTTCTGGCTGTGCCGGGTGGAGATTATAATAGAACATGGCCAAGATGTTCAAACGTTCATAGAGACCAGCATGGTCAAATAATAATAATCACAGTGGTTGTAGAGGGTGCAACAGGTCAGCACCTCAGGAGTAAATGTCAGTTGGCTTTTCATAGAGGAGTTCGAGACAGTAGGTGCCGTAGAGAGAGTTGAAAACTGCAGGTCTGAGACAGGTAGCACATCCAGTGAAGAGGTCAGGGTTCCATAGCCTCAGGTAGAACAGTTGAAACTGGAGCAGCAGCACGACCAGGTGTACTGGGGACAGCAAGGAGTCATCAGGCCAGATAGTCCTGAGGCATGGTCCTAGAGCTCAGGTCATCCGAGTGAAGAGAGAAAGAGAGAAAAAGAGAGAGAGAAAATTAGAGGGAGCATATTTAAATTCACACAGGACACCGGATAAGACAGGAGAAATACTCCAGATATAACAGACTGACCCTAGCCTCCCGACACAAACTATTGCAGCATAATTACTGGAGGCTGAGACAGGAGGGGTCTGGAGACACTGTAGCCCTGTTCGACGATACCCCCGGACAGGGCCAACCAGGCAGGATATTACCCCACCCACTATGCCAAAGCACAGCCCCCACACCACTAGAGGGATATCTTCAACCACCAACTTAATACCCTGAGACAAGCCCGAACTATAGACCACGAAGATCTCCCCCACGGCATGAACCCGAGGTGGGAGCCAACCCAGACAGGAAGATCACGTCAGTGACTCAACCCACTCAAGTGACGCACCGCTACAAAGGACGGCAAGCTAGAGCACCAGTAAGCCAGTGACTCAGCCCCTGTAATAGGATTAGAGGCAGAGAAACCCAGTGGAGAGAGGGGAACCAGCCAGGCAGAGACAGCAAGGGCGGTTCATCGCTCCAGTGCCTTTCCGTTCACCTTTACACACCCATTTTTTATTAAATGTAACCTTTATTTAACTAGGCAAGTCAGTTAAGAACAAATTCTTATTTACAATGACGGCCTACTGGGGAACAGTGGGTTAACTGCCTTGTTCAGGGGCAGAACCACAGATTTGACCTTGTCAGCTCGTGGATTCGATCTAGCAATTTTTGGTTACGGTCCCAACACTCTAACCACTAGGCTACCTGCCGCCACAAATAAAGACTTAAAGGTTGAGACCGAGTCTGTGTCTCTCACATGGGTAGGCAGACCATTCCATAAAAATGGAGCTCTATAGGAGAAAGCCCTGCCTCCAGCTGTTTGCGTAGAAATTCTAGGGACAATTAGGAGGCCTGCTTCTTGTGACCGTAGCGTACGTGTAGGTATGTACGGCAGGACCAAATCGGAAAGATAGGTAGGAGCAAGCCCGTGTTTTGTAGGTTAGCAGTAAAACCTTGACATTTTTGTAGTGCTAGGGGAAAACCAAACGTGCCCCAGGAACAAGTTTGGGAAACCCTGGTGTGGGTGACTGACTGGTGTCTGTTAGGGGTGTGTGAAGGTTAGTATGTATGATCTATTGACATGAGGGGGTGGGTGGATATATTACCTTGTTTGTGTATTGACTGGAACAAAGTAGTAAAATGTTGGCTAATCCCTGACTACTGTGTTTCCTACAGACTAATCCTGCTGCTGACCTGAACAACAGCTTTAGTAGTACAAAACCTGTAGACCCATTGGATGAAAACGTTCAGCTTGGAATAAGCTGAAGCTCAACATCATCTGACTTGAATACAAGTTATTTATAAAAGCACAATCGCCAATCAACTACCAGGAACCAAAAAGGGTCCTTCAAAGGGTTATCTTATGGGGACAGCAGAAGAACCCTTCTAGGTTCTAGATAGATAAAAGGTGCCAAGAGTTGTTATGTTCCAGAGCAACAAAATGTTGCTCAAACAGAAGGGGAAACTAACAAAGAGTCACTGACAACAACCAAAACGAAACAGGTGTGGTTTTAGGAGGGTTTCTGAAAGACACTCATTGGGGTGTCTACTGAAAGTTGACTAGCAACACCAAATGGGACCTAAAAGACACCCACCATGAGCGCCCACTAAATTTGCTCACTAAGAAAAACCCACACCAAACTTAAAGACAGGAAGCAAACCAAAATGTGAAGCAATCTTCACCCAGTTTCCCAGGAAGGAAAGCAGATGGTGGACAGAAGATGGCAGTGCTGAATACCTCATGAGAAATCGCAAAATTCAATATCTCTAAAATTGACTAAATAGTAATACTACACTGATCTATTTACTCGTGGACAATAACATTCAAGCTGGAAAATAACTCCCAAAAATGTATTAGGCTAGTGTAGTGTCTTTACTATCATTAACTGAAGACTGATAGTTTTAATCAAAGATCCTCTGTAATTAGTTACTACGTGATCAACTGATTAATCACATTACTAATTAACTAGGAAGTCGGGGCACCAAGGAAAAATATTCCGATTACAAAGTTATAATTTCCTAAAATAACTTTTCAGATATTTTATCTGATCAATTAGTCTTCGAATTAATGAATGATTTACTTTACCTCACGTTAGTCTCATTCCAAACGTCGTAAATTGTTGGTTATCTGCACAAACCCAGTCTTCACTATGAGTCATCCATACATCAATTGTCTTAAATAATTTGTTTATTACTAACTAAGTAATTCACAGAAATGCATAAACAAACAAATAAACAAGGTAAATGTAATGATAGGAGAATGTGCCCTAGTGGGCTACCCAAAATGGCGGCTTGTTAGACAAAAGGGGCAGTGGGGGTCGACTAAGAAGTCACTACAGAGTGATAATTATAACAATTGAAATGCTAATCCTTTACACATGAACTGTCACTAATTCGGGAACAATTGCAATCAATATATATATTTACGCTCAGTGTGTCGTCTTGGTCGCTGGTGAAAAGTTTGTGTCTTTCGTAGAATTGTCTATCTCACTCCCTCTCTCTCTCTGTCTTGGTTAGAGGGGATAGTTCAAAGTGACATTCATTATAGAATGGATGTTTCGGCGGTTGTTGTTCTTCGCGTTCAATGATACCGAATTCCTAGCTGCAGACTAGTAATCAATGTTTCTGGTAGTGATAGAACCCAGTGTGTTTCTGGTGGTGATAGAACCCCGTCTGTTTCTGGTCGTGATTGAACCCAGTGTGTTTCTGGTGGTGATAGAACCCAGTCTGTTTCTGGTAGTGATAAAACCCAGTCTGTTTCTGGTAGTGATTGAATCCAGTCTGTTTCTGGTAGTGATAGAACCCAGTCTGTTTCTGGTAGTGATAGATCCCAGTGTGTTTCTGGTGGTGATAGAACCCCGTCTGTTTCTGGTGGTGATAGAACCCCGTCTGTTTCTGGTGGTGATAGAACCCCGTCTGTTTCTGGTAGTTATAGAACCCCGTCTGTTTCTGGTGGTGATAGAACCCCGTCTGTTTCTGGTAGTGATAGAACCCTGTCTGTTTCTGGTGGTGATAGAACCCCGTCTGTTTCTGGTGGTGATTAGAACCCCGTCTGTTTCTGGTAGTGATAGAACCCCGTCTGTTTCTGGTGGTGATAGAACCCTGTCTGTTTCTGGTAGTGATAGAACCCTGTCTGTTTCTGGTAGTGATAGAACCCCGTCTGTTTCTGGTGGTGATAGAATCCCGTCTGTTTCTGGTGGTGATTAGAACCCCGTCTGTTTCTGGTGGTGATAGAACCCCGTCTGTTTCTGGTGGTGATAGAACCCCGTCTGTTTCTGGTGGTGATAGAACCCCGTCTGTTTCTGGTAGTGATAGAACCCCGTCTGTTTCTGGTAGTTATAGAACCCCGTCTGTTTCTGGTAGTTATAGAACCCCGTCTGTTTCTGGTAGTTATAGAACCCCGTCTGTTTCTGGTAGTGATAGAACCCCGTCTGTTTCTGGTAGTTATAGAACCCCGTCTGTTTCTGGTAGTTATAGAACCCCGTCTGTTTCTGGTAGTGATAGAACCCCGTCTGTTTCTGGTAGTGATAGGACCCCGTCTGTTTCTGGTAGTTATAGAACCCCGTCTGTTTCTGGTAGTTATAGAACCCTGTCTGTTTCTGGTAGTGATAGAACCCAGTGTGTTTCTGGTGGTGATAGAACCCCGTCTGTTTCTGGTAGTTATAGAACCCCGTCTGTTTCTGGTAGTTATAGAACCCCGTCTGTTTCTGGTAGTTATAGAACCCCGTCTGTTTCTGGTGGTGATAGAACCCCGTCTGTTTCTGGTAGTGATAGAACCCCGTCTGTTTCTGGTAGTGATAGAACCCCGTCTGTTTCTGGTAGTGATAGAACCCCGTCTGTTTCTGGTAGTGATAGAACCCCGTCTGTTTCTGGTAGTTATAGAACCCAGTGTTTCCCTCTGTGGAGAACACCATAATTCCATGGAGCGTGATGAACAAGACAATAATGAAGAGGACAATGATGAATAGGCTGATGATGTGTCCAATGCCCCTCAGTAATCACACTCAGCTGTCTGTAGTGATGCAATTAGCATCTGATACTAGCTTGAAATACATGTCTGCCTCAAGACATTTATCATTGCTTTCAGACACATGGAATATTTCTTAATGTGTTATTTTTTCCCATATCTTGTTTTATTTTTTAAATTAGATTCTCAGAAGTCATGGAAATATGATTTATTTTGAATTAGAAAAATATATTCAATCCCATACCATCATGGATCAAGATATGAACTGGATCAATCCCATACCATCATGGATCAAGATATGAACTGGATCAATCCCATACCATCATGGATCAAGATATGAACTGGATCAATCCCATACCATCATGGATCAAGATATGAACTGGATCAATCCCATACCATCATGGATCAAGATATGAACTGGATCATAGGTGGCGCAAATTAATTTGAACTTGACAAAATGATATACTGTAATTAGACTACTCCTGTCTATACAAAACTAAATAAAATCCTTCAAAACACTACACATGACTTAGCCACAGAGTATCATTAGCTTCCTTTAAATTTGGGGTAGTGCACGCAACATTTCAAATATCTGATTGTTGATCTGTGGCTGTTGGTGAAAAGCATCTAAAATAGTATATCGCAAAATTCAACAACACAATAGCTGGAAAAACACAAGAGAGAGGAGACAAAGACAATCTCTAACCTGTCTATAGTTTGGCTATAGATATCAATAGGCTTTTGAAAGAACAGTAGTCTATCTTATCGCCACTAGGCCTATAGCGTAAAACATCGGCCATATCCTAGGTGAGTTCGTTCTCCTGGAAAGTTCTTTTTTTTACACAAATTTTCTCCTCCAGACTAGATGGATGTCATAGCCTATAAGTCTCCCCTTTTCATAGGCCTCCATTAGATGGTTGCATTCAGTTAGTCAGTGTTGCAGACTTGAATGAGGCCATATTTCTTTGGGATCCTGATAAATAATGTCCCTCTAGCTGGGGCTGGGGCTGAGCTACTGTTGCTGGGGTGATCTAGCTGGGGCTGGGCTAGCTGGGGCTGTGTTAGCTGGGGGTGAGCTACGCTAGCTGGGGCTGTGTTAGCTGGGGGTGAGCTATGCTAGCTGGGGCTGTGTTAGCTGGGGCTGTGTTAGCTGGGAGTGAGCTACGCTAGCTGGGGCTGTGTTAGCTGGGGGTGAGCTAGTTGGGACTGGGCTAGCTGAGGGTGAGCTAATGTAGCTGGGGGTGAGCTACTGTAGCTGGGGGTAAGCTACTTTAGCTGGGGCTGTGTTAGCTGGGGGTGAGCTAGCTGGGACTGAGCTTCGCTAGCTGGTGGTGAGCTACGCTAGCTGGGGCTGTGTTAGCTGGGGCTGATCTACTGGGCTGATCTACTGTAGCTGGGGCTGTGTTAGCTGGGGCTGTGTTAGCTGGGGTTGAGCTAGCTGGGGCTGATCTACTGTATCTGGGGCTGAAAATACTGTAGCTGGGGCTGAGCTACGCCAGCTGGGGGTTGCATTCAGTTAGTCAGTGTCAGCAGAACAGGGCTCCGGGCAGCCGAGCGGAAATGGAGGAAAACTCGCCTCCCTGTGGACCTGGCATCCTTTCACTCCCTCCTCTCTACATTTTCCTCTTCTGTCTCTGCTGCTAAAGCCACTTTCTACCACTCTAAATTCCAAGCATCTGCCTCTAACCCTAGGAAGCTCTTTGCCACCTTCTCCTCCCTCCTGAATCCTCCTCCCCCCCCCCTCCTCCCTCTCTGCAGATGACTTCGTCAACCATTTTGAAAAGAAGGTCGACGACATCCGATCCTCGTTTGCTAAGTCAAACGACACCGCTGGTTCTGCTCACACTGCCCTACCCTGTGCTCCTACCTCTTTCTCCCCTCTCTCTCCAGATGAAATCTCGCGTCTTGTGACGGCCGGCCGCCCAACAACCTGCCCGCTTGACCCTATCCCCTCCTCTCTTCTCCAGACCATTTCCGGAGACCTTCTCCCTTACCTCACCTCGCTCATCAACTCATCCCTGACCGCTGGCTACGTCCCTTCCGTCTTCAAGAGAGCGAGAGTTGCACCCCTTCAGAAAAAACCTACACTCGATCCCTCCGATGTCAACAACTACAGACCAGTATCCCTTCTTTCTTTTCTCTCCAAAACTCTTGAACTTGCCGTCCTTGGCCAGCTCTCCCGCTATCTCTCTCAGAATGACCTTCTTGATCCAAATCAGTCAGGTTTCAAGACTAGTCATTCAACTGAGACTGCTCTTCTCTGTATCACGGAGGCGCTCCGCACTGCTAAAGCTAACTCTCTCTCCTCTGCTCTCATCCTTCTAGACCTATCGGCTGCCTTCGATACTGTGAACCATCAGATCCTCCTCTCCACCCTCTCCGAGTTGGGCATCTCCGGCGCGGCCCACGCATGGATTGCGTCCTACCTGACAGGTCGCTCCTACCAGGTGGCGTGGCGAGAATCTGTCTCCTCACCACGCGCTCTCACCACTGGCGTCCCCCAGGGCTCTGTTCTAGGCCCTCTCCTATTCTCGCTATACACCAAGTCACTTGGCTCTGTCATAACCTCACATGGTCTCTCCTATCATAGCTATGCAGACGACACACAATTAATCTTCTCCTTTCCCCCTTCTGATGACCAGGTGGCGAATCGCATCTCTGCATGTCTGGCAGACATATCAGTGTGGATGACGGATCACCACCTCAAGCTGAACCTCGGCAAGACGGAGCTGCTCTTCCTCCCGGGGAAGGACTGCCCGTTCCATGATCTCGCCATCACGGTTGACAACTCCATTGTGTCCTCCTCCCAGAGCGCTAAGAACCTTGGCGTGATCCTGGACAACACCCTGTCGTTCTCAACTAACATCAAGGCGGTGGCCCGTTCCTGTAGGTTCATGCTCTACAACATCCGCATCCCTGCCTCACACAGGAAGCGGCGCAGGTCCTAATCCAGGCACTTGTCATCTCCCGTCTGGATTACTGCAACTCGCTGTTGGCTGGGCTCCCTGCCTGTGCCATTAAACCCCTACAACTCATCCAGAACGCCGCAGCCCGTCTGGTGTTCAACCTTCCCAAGTTCTCTCACGTCACCCCGCTCCTCCGCTCTCTCCACTGGCTTCCAGTTGAAGCTCGCATCCGCTACAAGACCATGGTGCTTGCCTACGGAGCTGTGAGGGGAACGGCACCTCAGTACCTCCAGGCTCTGATCAGGCCCTACACCCAAACAAGGGCACTGCGTTCATCCACCTCTGGCCTGCTCGCCTCCCTACCACTGAGGAAGTCCAGTTCCGCTCAGCCCAGTCAAAACTGTTCGCTGCTCTGGCCCCCAATGGTGGAACAAACTCCTCACGACGCCAGGACAGCGGAGTCAATCACCACCTTCCGGAGACACCTGAAACCCCACCTCTTTAAGGAATACCTAGGATAGGATAAAGTAATCCTTCTCACCCCCCCCCCCCAAAAAAAAGATTTAGATGCACTATTGTAAAGTGGCTGTTCCACTGGATGTCATAAGGTGAACGCACCAATTTGTAAGTCGCTCTGGATAAGAGCGTCTGCTAAATGACTTAAATGTAAATGTAAATGTAATGATATTAAAGATTGTCTTCAATCATGGAGAGTAAAGTGTTGTAGACTTGCATGAGGCCACATTTTTTGGGGATCCTGATAAATAATGTCCCTCTAGCTGGGGCTGGGGCTGAGCTACTGTAGCTGGGGGTGAGCTAGCTGGGACTGGGCTAGCTGGAGCTGGGCTATCTGGGGGTGAGCTACTGTAGCTGGGGGTGAGCTAGCTGGGGCTGGACTACACTAGCTCGGGGTGAGCTACGCTATCTGGAGGTGAGCTACTGTAGCTGTGGCTGTGTTAGCTGGGGGTGAGCTAGCTGGGGCTGGGCTACTGTAGCTGGGGCTGAGCTACGCTAGCTGGGGGTGAGCTACGCTAGCTGGGGTTGAGCTACGCTAGCTGGGGCTGAGCTAGCTGGGACTGGGCTAGCTGGGGGTGAGCTAGCTGGGGCTGGGCTACTGTAGCTGGGGGTAAGCTACTGTAGCTGGGGCTGAGCTAGCTGGGGCTGGGCTAGCTGGGGCTGAGCTACGGTAGCTGGGGGTGATCTACGCTAGCTGGGGCTGTGTTAGCTGGGGCTGAGCTAACTGGGGCTGTTCTACTGTAGCTGGGGCTGAGCTACTGTAGCTGGGGCTGTGTTAGCTGGGGGTGAGCTACTGTACCTGGGGCTGGGTTTGAGCTACGCTAGCTGGGGCTGAGCTACGCTAGCTGGGGGTGAGCTACGCTAGCTGGGGCTGTGTTAGCTGGGGCTGAGTAGCTGGGGCTGACCAAGCTGGGGATGAGCTGCTGACCAAGCTGGGGGTGAGCTGCTGTAGCTGGGGTTGAGCTACTGTAGCTGGGGTTGAGCTACTGTAGCTGGGGTTGAGCTACTGTAGCTGGGGTTGAGCTAGCTGGGGCTGGGCTAGCTGGGGCTTCTTATTTTCAATGACAGTGGGTTAACTGCTTGTTCAGGGTCAGAATGACAGATTTGTACCTTGTCAGTGTGGAAAGGAGAAGAAAAGCAGAACAGTATTTTTTGCGAACAGTGAGTCAGTTATATTATTAGTCTAATTTATGACTATGCAATCTACTCATCACATTAGGAATAGTAGGCTCTCTTATGTTAGTCTGTGAATGTGATAGATGCATTCAACTGGGCACACACTGGTTGAATCAATGTTGTTTCCACATCATTTCAATGAAATTAACCCATGTGGAATAGGAAATGAATTAATGTCTGTGCCCAGTGGGATGAAATTCTTTATAAAGGTGTTTTTTTCCCCTTGGATTTATTTTAGTTTCCACCCAAAAATTGTAGTGTATGATTTGTGTCTAAAGTACATATATTCTGTATGATATGTGCATAATTAAGAAATTAGGCCCAAGGGGGTGTGGTAGCAGCAGCCCTTGGCCGTGGTATATTGGACATATACCACAAACTCCCGAGGTGCCTTATGTGGCGGATGAATCAGAATTAGTTGGGTAACATAGTAATATAAAGATGTTTTATCATAGTGATCCAAGATGGAGTAGCAGTCAGACGTCTTGTCCTGTCGTGTCCCTTGTATATATCGTTTTTACATATTTTTCTTCGCATATCTTTTAAAATATTTTGCTAAACCTCAACATCTAAATACTAATGTAGTGTGGATCTGACTTTTTTTCTTCTAAAGTATTTATATTTACTTCGGATCTGGAATCCTTCTAATGAAGCTAGCCAGCTAACTACCAGCTATCAGTCAGCAAACCATTGCTAGCGGTCATCAGCTAACCTTTAGCTCGGAAAGCTCTCGCTAGTCGAACAACGCGACTCTAACCAGAGCATAACGGACCTATTATTTTTATCCGCGGATTCCCACCGCAAACGGAACATTTTCATCTGGATCTTCACAACTACAAAGTTAAGGTTAAGGTGAACGCACCAATTTGTAAGTCGCTCTGGATAAGAGCGTCTGCTAAATGACTTAAATGTAAATGTAAACTAGCTAACCGCAACTCCGGATGACTACTCCTGGCTAGCGTTTCCATCCACTTAGCTTGAAGCTAGCCCGGCCAGAGCTCCTGTGCTACCACCGAAGCATACTCCTGGGCTACAATATCCGGACCCACGTTCGGTCTATCGATGTCACCGCATGAAGAGGCATAAACAGACTTAACCCCATCGCGACGTCCCCCAAAGGCTAACTTTCTAGCCCTTGCTATCTGCTTTCTTGCTAATTCGGCCTGCTAACTGCTAGCCTGCCCCGGTCTACTAACCGCTAGCTTGTTTAGCCCCGTTCTGCTAACTGCTAGCTTGTTTAGCCCCGGCCTACTAACTGTTAGCTTGTTAACACAGGCCTGCTAACTGTCTGAATCGCCGTGTCCCCAGCTAGCCCAACCACTCACCGAACCCATATTTATTTTCAATCTCGCAGGGTAACCTGCCTCACCCAATGTGATACGGAATCACAATTATTTTTAATTTTTAGAACACATTCAAGAACCTCCAGAAGCTAACCAGCTAACTAGCTGGTCATTGTTAACCACTGCTAGCGGCTTTACCTTCTGCACAGCCAGACAGTTTTTTTTAGCCTGGATAACTGTCTCTCCACAACAACGCCGGATTCCTGCCGTAATCCCTGGACCACTACTTCTGATCTTCACAGCTAGCTTGCACGCAGTACCGAAGCTATCCCCGAGGCCCACTTCCCGGCCTACTCAGCTGTTCACCCGAACCACACTCATACACGGCTAGAGCCCAATACTCCACCGGATCCTTGCTGTAAACTTGGCTACATAGCTGATGCCTGCTGGACATGATTAGCTGTTGTTGTCTCACCTGCTGTTTTAGCTAGTTCTCCCAATCAACACCTGCGATTACTGTATGCCTCGCTGTATGTCTCTCTCAAATGTCAATATGCCTTGTATACTGTTGTTCAGGTTAGTTATCATTGTTTTAGTTTACAATGGAGCCCCTAGTTCCACTCTTCATACCTCTGATATCTCCTTTGTCCCACCTCCCACACATGCAGTGACTTCACCCATTACAACCAGCATGTCCAGAGATATAACCTCTCTTATCATCACCCAGTGCCTGGGTTTACCTCCGCTGTACCCACACCCCACCATACCCCTGTCTGCGCATTATGCCCTGAATATATTCTACCATGCCCAGAAATCTGCTCCTTTTATTCTTTGTCCCCAACGCTCTAGGCGACCAGTTTTGATAGCCTTTAGCCGCACCCTCATACTACTCCTCCTCTGTTCCGCGGGTGATGTGGAGGCAAACCCAGGCCCTGCATGTCCCCAAGCACCCTCATTCGTTGACTTCTGTGATCGAAAAAGCCTTGGTTTCATGCATGTCAACAACCTCCTCCCTAAGTTTGTTTTACTCACTGCTTTAGCACACTCTGCTAACCCTGATGTCCTTGCCGTGTCTGAATCCTGGCTCAGGAAGGCCACCAAAAATTCAGAGATTTCCATACCCAACTATAACATTTTCCGTCAAGATAGAACTGCCAAAGGGGGAGGAGTTGCAGTCTATTGCAGAGATAGCCTGCAAAGTAATGTCATTACTTTCCAGGTCCATACCCAAACAGTTCGAACTACTAATTTAAATTTGTGAATTGATCGCCCCCCATCTAGCTTCAGAGTTTGTTTTGTTAGGTGACCTAAACTGGGATATGCTTAAACCCCCGGCAGTCCTACAATCTAAGCTAGATGCCCTCAATCTCACACAAATCATCAAGGTACAACCAACTGGCCCTCCAAATACACCTCCGCTGTCTTCAACCAGGATCTCAGCGATCACTGCCTCATTGCATGTATCCGCTATGGATCCGCAGTCAAACGACCCCTCATCACTGTCAAACGCTTCCTAAAACACTTCTGCGAGCAGGCCTTTCTAATAGACCTGGCCCGGGTATCCTGGAAGGATATTGACCTCATCCTGTCAGTTGAGGATGCCTGGTCATTTTTTTAAAGTAACTTCCTCACCATTTTAGATAAGCATGCTCCGTTCAAAAAATGCAGAACTAAGAACAGATATAGCCCATAGTTCACTCCAGACCTGACTGCCCTCGACCAGCACAAAAACATCCTATGGCGGACTGCAATAGCATCGAATAGTCCCCGCGATATGCAACTGTTCAGGGAAGTCAGGAACCAATACACGCAGTCAGTCAGGAAAGCCAAGGCCAGCTTCTTCAGGCAGAAATTTGCATCCTGTAACTCCAACTCCAAAAAGTTCTGGGACACTGTAAAGTCCATGGAGAACAAGAGCACCTCCTCCCAGCTGCCCACTGCACTGAGGCTAGGTAACACGGTCACCACCGATAAATCCATGATTATCGAAAACATCAACAAGCATTTCTCAACGGCTGGCCATGGCTTCCTCCTGGCTACTCCAACCTTGGCCAACAGCTCCGCCCCCCCCCCCGCAGCTACACGCCCAAGCCTCTCCAGGTTCTCCTTTACCCAAATCCAGATAGCAGATGTTCTGAAAGAGCTGCAAAACCTGGACCTGTACAAATCAGCTGGGCTTGACAATCTGGACCCTCTATTTCTGAAACTATCCGCCGCCATTGTCGCAACCCCTATTACCAGCCTGTTCAATCTCTCTTTCATATCGTCTGAGATCCCCAAAGATTGGAAAGCTGCCGCAGTCATCCCCCTCTTCAAAGGGGGAGACACCCTGGACCCAAACTGTTACAGACCTATATCCATCCTGCCCTGCCTATCTAAGGTCTTCGAAAGCCAAGTCAACAAACAGGTCACTGACCATCTCGAATCCCACCGTACCTTCTCCACTGTGCAATCTGGTTTCAGAGCCGGTCACGGGTGCACCTCAGCCACGCTCAAGGTACTAAACGATATCATAACCGCCATCGATAAAAGACAGTACTGTGCAGCCGTCTTCATCGACCTGGCCAAGGCTTTTGACTCTGTCAATCACCATATTCTTATCGGCAGACTCAGTAGCCTCGGTTTTTCTAATGACTGCCTTGCCTGGTTCACCAACTACTTTGCAGACAGAGATCAGTGTGTCAAATTGGAGGGTATGTTGTCCGGTCCTCTGGCAGTCTCTATGGGGTTGCCACAGGGTTCAATTCTCGGGCCGACTCTTTTCTCTGTATATATCAATGATGTTGCTCTTGCTGTGGGCGATTCCCTGATCCACCTCTACGCAGACGACACCATTCTGTATACTTC
Source organism: Oncorhynchus nerka (assembly GCF_034236695.1). Lineage (NCBI taxonomy): Eukaryota > Metazoa > Chordata > Actinopteri > Salmoniformes > Salmonidae > Oncorhynchus > Oncorhynchus nerka. The sequence goes on from NC_088396.1 coordinate 59,001,189, forward strand.
CGGCCCTTCCTTGGACACTGTGCTATCTAACCTCCAAACGAGCTTCAACGCCATACAACACTCCTTCCATGGCCTCCAACTGCTCTTAAACGCTAGTAAAACCAAATGCATGCTTTTCATCCGCTCCCTGCCTGCACCCGCTTGCCCGACTAGCATCACCACACTGGATGGTTCCGACCTAGAATATGTGGACATCTATAAGCACCTAGGTGTCTGGCTAGACTGTAAACTCTCCTTCCAGACTCATATCAAACATCTCGAATCTAAAATCAAATCTAGAGTCGGCTTTCCATTCCGCAACAAAGCCTCCTTCACTCACGCCGCCAAACTTCCCCTAGTAAAACTGACTATCCTACCGATCCTTGACTTCGGCGATGTCATCTACAAAATAGCTTCCAATACTCTACTCAGCAAACTGGATGCAGTTTATCACAGTGCCATCCGTTTTGTTACTAAAGCACCTTATACCACCCACCACTGCGACCTGTATGCTCTAGTCGGCTGGCCCTCGCTACATATTCGCCGCCAGACCCACTGGCTCCAGGTCATCTACAAGTCCATGCTAGGTAAAGCTCGGCCTTATCTCAGTTCACTGGTCATGATGGCAACACCCACCCGTAGCACGCGCTCCAGCAGGTGTATCTCACTGATCATCCCTAAAGCCAACACCTCATTTGGCCGCCTTTCATTCCAGTTCTCTGCTGCCTGTGACTGGAACGAATTGCAAAAATCGCTGAAGTTTGAGACTTTTATCCCCCTCACCAACTTCAAACATCTGCTATCTGAGCAGCTAACCGATCACTGCAGCTGTACATAGTCTATCGGTAAATAGCCCACCCAATTTACCTACCTCATCCCCATACTGTTTATATTTATTTACTTTTCTGCTCTTTTGCACACCAGTATCTCTACCTGTACATGACCATCTGATCATTTATCACTCCAGTGTTAATCTGCAAAATTGTAATTATTCACCTACCTCCTCATGCCTTTTGCACACAATGTATATAGACTATCTTTTAAAAAAAATGTTTTTTCTACTGTGTTATGGACTTGTTAATTGTTTACTCCATGTGTAACTCTGTGTTGTCTGTTCACACTGCTATGCTTTAACTTGGCCAGGTCGCAGTTGTAAATGAGAACTTGTTCTCAACTAGCCTACCTGGTTAAATAAAGGTGAAATAAATAAAAAACGATATATTTTTTTGCATAATATGCTTATGTTAGATACTTGTCATTAGAATGTATCCCTTTGGACTATAGTGTTGGCAGTTGCACATTTCTCTTGGCTGGAGCTCAGTCACTTGGGGCCCAGAGAGGGGAGAGGTCAGGCTTGTCTTTCACAAAGCTTATTATTATTATTAAAGATGTAGTTTAAGTATAACTCTGACTGGTGTGTAGTTTGTAACTCTCCTCATTTGGGTAAAGCAGAAATATGCCACCACACTTATTGATATTATAAACTGGTTACCAAAGTAATTAGAAGAGTAAAAATAAATGTTTTGTCATACCTGTGGTATACGGTCTGATATACCACAGATGTCAGCCAATCAGCATTCAGGGTTCGAACCACCCAGGTTATAAAGAACATTTTATTCTGTATGAGGTGTGTTTAAGTAACATTGTATTGAGTAAGGGGTGTGTCTAGTTCTGTCTGAAGAGCATTCGAAGATTACCATGCCTCCTCGAGGTTTATTATCTGGTTGACAAGTGCTCTGTCACTTCCTGATGGATTTCCCCCAACAAGGACCCTGGGTAATGGAATCCTAGCGAGGAATCTGGGTAATGGACATGAGCAGGTGCTGCTAGCCCGATGACATCACAGGGGAAGACGCCAAGACAATAATTATAATGAATTTCAATGAATGGAATATTAAAGCTAATGAGGAAAACGATCATCCAGAAGACATGTACTCGACAGAGAGACAAGACAAGGGCCTTACTGCAGGGTGGACTTGGGATGCAGACAATACGTGTGGGTACAAAAGTTGGAGTAATGCTGTAGTACTCAACAGCTGTAGGACACATAACAGATGTAGCACACATAACATCTGTGGTATATATAACAATTGGAGTCATCCTGTAGTACATATAACAGTTGGAGTTATGGTGTGGTACATGTAACAGCAGTAGTACATATAACAGTTGGAGTTATGGTGTGGTACATGTAACAGCAGTAGTACATATAACAGTTGGAGTTATGGTGTGGTACATGTAACAGCAGTAGTACATATAACAGTTGGTGTTATGGTGTGGTACATGTAACAGCAGTAGTACATATAACAGTTGGAGTTATGGTGTGGTACATGTAACAGCAGTAGTACATATAACAGTTGGAGTTATGGTGTGGTACATGTAACAGCAGTAGTACATATAACAGTTGGAGCTATGGTGTGGTACATGTAACAGCAGTAGTACATATAACAGTTGGATTTATGGTGTGGTACATGTAACAGCAGTAGTACATATAACAGCTGTAGAAATGGCTTTGTAACCCTTTCCAGACTGATAGATGTCAACTACTTTGTTTCTCATCTGTTCCTGAATTTCTTTGGATTGCGGCATGATGTCTTGCTTTTTGAGCTCTTTCGGCCTACTTCACTTTGTCAGACAGTTTCTATTTAAGTGAAAATTTCTTGATTTAACAGGTCTGGCAGTAATCAGGCCTGGGTGTGGCTAGTGAAATAGGGCCATGAAGGTTCAGATAGCTTTTTTCCCTTAATATATAAAATCATCACTTAAAAACTGCATGTTGTGTTTACCTGGGTTATCTTGTGTCATATTAACATTTGTTTGATGCTCTGAAACATTTAAGTGACAAATAAGAAATCAGGAAGCAAATACTTTTTCACAGCACTGTATAACAGGTGTAGTGTATATAACAGGTGTAGTGTATATAACAGGTGTAGTGTATATAACAGGTGTAGTGTATATAACAGGTGTAGTGTATATAACAGGTGTAGTGTATATAACAGGTGTAGTGTATATAACAGGTGTAGTGTATATAACAGGTGTAGTGTATATAACAGGTGTAGTGTATATAAACAGGTGTAGTGTATATAACAGGTGTAGTGTATATAACAGGTGTAGTGTATATAACAGGTGTAGTGTATATAACAGGTGTAGTGTAGTGTATATAACAGGTGTAGTGTATATAACAGGTGTAGTGTATATAACAGGTGTAGTGTATATAACAGGTGTAGTGTATATAACAGGTGTAGTGTATATAACAGGTGTAGTGTATATAATATAACAGGTGTAGTGTATATAACAGGTGTAGTGTATATAACAGGTGTAGTGTATATAACAGGTGTAGTGTATATAACAGGTGTAGGTGTAGTGTATATAACAGGTGTAGTGTATATAACAGGTGTAGTGTATATAACAGGTGTAGTGTATATAACAGGTGTAGTGTATATAACAGGTGTAGTGTATATAACAGGTGTAGTGTATATAACAGGTGTAGTGTATATAAACAGGTGTAGTGTATATAACAGGTGTAGTGTATATAACAGGTGTAGTGTATATAACAGGTGTAGTGTATATAACAGGTGTAGTGTATATAACAGGTGTAGTGTATATAACAGGTGTAGTGTATATAACAGGTGTAGTGTATATAACAGGTGTAGTGTATATAACAGGTGTAGTGTATATAACAGGTGTAGTGTATATAACAGGTGTAGTGTATATAACAGGTGTAGTGTATATAACAGGTGTAGTGTATATAACAGGTGTAGTGTATATAACAGGTGTAGTGTATATAACAGGTGTAGTGTATATAACAGGTGTAGTGTATATAACAGGTGTAGTGTATATAACAGGTGTAGTGTATATAACAGGTGTAGTGTATATAACAGGTGTAGTGTATATAACAGGTGTAGTGTATATAACAGTGTAGTGTATATAACAGGTGTAGTGTATATAACAGGTGTAGTGTATATAACAGGTGTAGTGTATATAACAGGTGTAGTGTATATAACAGGTGTAGTGTATATAACAGGTGTAGTGTATATAACAGGTGTAGTGTATATAACAGGTGTAGTGTATATATATAACAGGTGTAGTGTATATAACAGGTGTAGTGTATATAACAGGTGTAGTGTATATAACAGGTGTAGTGTATATAACAGGTGTAGTGTATATAACAGGTGTAGTGTATATAACAGGTGTAGTGTATATAACAGGTGTAGTGTATATAACAGGTGTAGTGTATATAACAGGTGTAGTGTATATAACAGGTGTAGTGTGTATATAACAGGTGTAGTGTATATAACAGGTGTAGTGTATATAACAGGTGTAGTGTATATAACAGGTGTGTAGTGTATATAAACAGGTGTAGTGTATATAACAGGTGTAGTGTATATAACAGGTGTAGTGTATATAACAGGTGTAGTGTATATAACAGGTGTGTATATAACAGTGTATATAACAGGTGTAGTGTATATAACAGGTGTAGTGTATATAACAGGTGTAGTGTATATAACAGGTGTAGTGTATATAACAGGTGTAGTGTATATAACAGGTGTAGTGTATATAACAGGTGTAGTGTATATAACAGGTGTAGTGTATATAACAGGTGTGTATATAACAGTGTATGTATATACAGGTGTAGTGTATATAACAGGTGTAGTGTATATAACAGGTGTAGTGTATATAACAGGTGTAGTGTATATAACAGGTGTAGTGTATATAACAGGTGTAGTGTATATAACAGGTGTAGTGTATATAACAGGTGTAGTGTAGTGTATATAACAGGTGTAGTGTATATAACAGGTGTAGTGTATATAACAGGTGTAGTGTATATAACAGGTGTAGTGTATATAACAGGTAACAGGTGTAGTGTATATAACAGGTGTAGTGTATATAACAGGTGTAGTGTATATAACAGGTGTAGTGTATATAACAGGTGTAGTGTATATAACAGGTGTAGTGTATATAACAGGTATATAACAGGTGTAGTGTATATAACAGGTGTAGTGTATATAACAGGTGTAGTGTATATAACAGGTGTAGTGTATATAACAGGTGTAGTGTATATAACAGGTGTAGTGTATATAACAGGTGTAGTGTATATAACAGGTGTAGTGTATATAACAGGTGTAGTGTATATAACAGGTGTAGTGTATATAACAGGTGTAGTGTATATAACAGGTGTAGTGTATATAACAGGTGTAGTGTATATAACAGGTGTAGTGTATATAACAGGTGTAGTGTATATAACAGGTGTAGTGTATATAACAGGTGTAGTGTATATAACAGGTGTAGTGTGTATAACAGGTTTAGTGTATATAACAGGTGTAGTGTATATAACAGGTGTAGTGTATATAACAGGTGTAGTGTATATAACAGGTGGAGTGTATATAACAGGTGTAGTGTATATAACAGGTGGAGTTCAGATGCATTAGCCTACATGTACATACTACATTTGACAGTAAATTGAGTTAAAAGTTCAATTCAATCCTTAATTACTACTAATTCTCTATTAACCAAGATAAAAAGCGATTCCAGATGTTAGACCTTTTCCATACATAACAACAGTGACATGACCTCTGCTAGTCTAATGATCAGCTCAGGATAAAGAACCGAATAACTGATCAACATAATATTATTCTATGATTGTTTGAATGTTTGCTATAACCACTTTAAAAAAAAATGTTTCTGCGAGTATAGCCTTTGAGGATTCGCCAGAAAGCACTAACATCCGTTTTTTCCGGGATGCAGTATTTTCAACATGACTTAATTTCCCTTTGAAAAAAGGAAATGGGAATTCTGCTCAGGTGTCTTTCTATGCCTGCTACATGAGGTTACTGAGAGTATTAGACAAATTAAGTGCCATAAGAGATAGTAGAAACTGCAGTATTATCAGCGGGAGGTCATGATATGAGCATGTAGAAGAGCCAATACTGCTATCTGGACTAATGGCTCCATCTACTGGCCTGTTATCTGGACTAATGGCTCCATCTACTGGCCAGCTGTTCCCCGGCCGCCGAAGACAAGGATGTCGATTAAGGCAGCCCCTCGCACCTCTCTGATTCAGATTGGTTAGGTTTAATGTGGAAGACACATTTCAGTTGAAGTCATCTCCCTTTCCCTTGCTATCTGGACTAATGGCTCCATCTTCTGATGTGCTATCTACTGACCTGCTGTCTGGACTTATGGCTCCATCTTCTGATGTGCTATCTACTGACCTGCTGTCTGGACTTATGGCTCCATCTTCTGATGTGCTATCTACTGACCTGCTGTCTGGACTTATGGCTCCATCTTCTGATGTGCTATCTACTGACCTGCTGTCTGGACTTATGGCTCCATCTACTGGCCTTGGCGTGTATCTGATATTTGTAACAAAATAGAGCATGATATTTGAAAGAATGACAGGGCACTTTTATTGAAAACACTGAAAAACAATTTGGTTTGAAGATATAAAGCTAACATGTTGTATTGTAGAAGATATATAGGTATAGCCTTTGCTACATAGTGCACTCTAGCCACTTGTGATAATGAATGAACATAGACAAACTCAGAGCCATATACTGTGTACAGTATGACTCTGGGCACTCTCATTAAACACCACACATGGTTCAGGAGTAAACCAGGAGACAACTCAAGCTGCAGTCGAACAGTATCCTGCCCTCTTTCTCTGTGCTGCATCGATTCTGGAGAAGGTCCAGGATGCTTGCTCTAAGATCAGGGGTCAGACACTGGTGGAAGTGGTCCTGTTCTGTCATGAAGTCCAGCAGCAGCTCTCCCATCTCATCCCCATCAGTGAAGCAGTCTGTGATGTCCAGGGTGTTAGGGATGAGGTGCTCATCATACTTAAGCTCCAGCCGCTCCAGGTGGACCTTGATGTCTCCAGCAGACAGGTAGTCAGAGATGGACTTGGTGCAGAGCTCATTCCTGTAGGTCTTCCACAGGGTGTCCCAGCCGCTGCCAGCTGGAATCAGTGTGATAGAGAACAGGGAAAAAAATGGAGGATATATTTTCATATTTATAACCATCTGAACAAATCCCAGAACATTTGTAGAAATCTGCAACGAATACTATAGGTTACTACACTGCTAAAAAGTCTGTAGCCCATGTTACTGTACTGTATATTATACATGACAAGTTACTGTACTGTATATTATACATGACAAGTTACTGTACTGTATATTATACATGACAAGTTACTGTACTGTATATTATACATTACAAGTTACTGTACTCTATATTATACATTACAAGTTACTGTACTGTATATTATACATTATATGTTACTGTATATAATGAATTATATGTTACAGTACTGTATATTGTACATTTTGTTACTGTACATTATACATTATCTTACTGTACTGTATATTATATCTTACACATGATAATGCACTGTACATTATATATCACATGTTACTGTATATAATGAATTATATGTTACAGTACTGTATATTGTACATTTTGTTACTGTACATTATATATCATTATCTTACTGTACTGTATATTATATCTTACACATGATAATGCACTGTACATTATATATCACATGTTACTGTATATTATACATTCTGTTAATGTTACTGTATATTATACATTACAAGTTACCATTGTACTGTATATTATGTATTATATGTTACTGTATATTATACATTGCCATTGTACTGTATATTATGTATTATATTTTACTGTACATTATATGTTCATTTATATTATACAGTATGTTACTTTACTGTGTATTATACATTATATGTTACTGCATATTCTACAATATACAGTGTGTACGCAAAGTATAGACCCCTTGACTTTTTCCACATTTTGTTAAGTTACAGCCTTATTAGAAAATGGATATCATTGTTTTTTTCTCCCTTTAATAAATCTACACACAATAGCCCATAATGACAAAGTAAAAACTGTTTTTTAGAAATGTTTGCAAATCTATATAAAAAAAACTGAAATATCACATTTCCTTAAGTATTCAGACCCTTTAGTCAGTACGTTGTTGAAGTACCTTTGGCAGCAATTACAGCCTTGAGTCTTCTTGAGTCGTATTCGTTATTTTACCTTTAACTAGGCAAGTCAGTTAAGAACAAATTCTTATTTTCAATGACGGCCTAGGAACAGTGGGTTAACTGCCTGTTCAGGGGCAGAACGACAGATTTGTACCTTGTAAGCTCGGGGATTCGATCTCACAACCTTTAGGTTACTAGTCGAATGCTCTAACCACTAGGCTACCTACGCATCAGTCAGCATGTGGCCCAGAAGTTAATTAACAGCATGCAGAGGTCTTGAAAAAGAAGGGTCAACTCTGCAAAGATAGACTCTGCATCAACTTCATGTAATTGTCAAGAAAAGCTTGCCTATAAACTTTGCCAAAATATTTCAAACTACTTTTGTAATACAAATTTAGGTATTTTTAAACGTTAATAATCGATCAAATTGTAGACGGGGCAATCTGTATTCAATGGAGCAAGTAAACAAACTATGCACCTTTTTTCATCTTGTGTAACTCTCAACAGTGTAACGTTGTTCCAGGATGTGCTTCTCCTTCGTTGCACCAATGATTAACTTCAACCCAATTCCAAAGACTGGTGACATCCAGTGGAAATTGTAGGAACTGTAAAATGGTCGCTATTAAATATCCCTTGGCAAAGACAACTGAGGGAACGGCCAGAGGCAAAAAAATAAAAAATCTGAACAGTTTTTCCTCTGGGTTTTGCCTGCTACATAAGTTCTGTTATAGTCACAGACATGATTGAAACAGTTTTAGAAACTTCAGAGTGTTTTCTATCCACACCTACTAATCATATGCATATAATATATTCCTGGCATGATTAGCAGGAAGTTGAAATTGTGCACGCTATTTATCCAAAAGTGAAAATGCTGCCCCCTATCCCTAAGAAGTTTTAACAGTTGATTTTGAGATGTGTCTGTTACTTGAACTCCGTGAAGCATTTATTTAGTCTGTTATCTGAGGTGTCATTAACTCTAATGAACTTATCTCATGCAGAAGAGGTGACTCTGGGTTTTCCTTTCCTGTGGCGGTCCTCATGAGAGCCAGTTTCATCATAGCGCTGGATGGTTTTTGTGACTGCACTTGAAGAACCTTTCAAAGTATTGACTGACCTTCATGTCTTTAAGTAATGATGGACTGTCATTTATCTTTGCTTATTGGAGCTGTTCCTTGCCATAATGCCATGTCTTTCACCAAATAGGGCTATCTTCTGTATACCACCCATACCTGTCACAACGCAACTGACTGTCTCAAACGCATTAAGAAGGAAAGAAATTCCACAAATTAACTCAAACGAAAGAAAAAAAGAAGAAAGAAATTCCACTATTTAACTTTTAACAAGGCACACCTGATAATTGAAATGCATTCAAGGTGATTACCTCATAAAGCTGGTTGAGAGAATGCCAAGAGTGTGCAAAGCTGTCATCAAGGCAAAGGGTGGCTACTTTGAAGAATCAAATATAAAATATATTTTAATTTGTTTAACACTTTTCTGGTTACTACATGATTCCATATGTGTTTTTTCATAGTTTTGATGGCTTCTCAAATCAAATGTTATTTGTCACATACATATGGTTAGCAGATGTTAATGCGAGTGTAGCGAAATGCTTGTGCTTCTAGTTCCGACAATGCAGTAATAACCAACAAGTAATCTAGCTAACAATTCCAAAACTACTACCGTATAGACACTGGTGTAAGGGGATAAAGAATATGTACATAAAGATATATGAATGAGTAATGGTACAGAGCAGCATAGGCAAGATACAGTAGATGGTATCGAGTGCAGTATATACATATGAGATGAGTATGTAAACAAAGTGGCATAGTTAAAGTGGCTAATGATACATGTATTACATAAGGATGCAGTAGATGATATAGAGTACAGTATATACGTATACATATGAGATGAATAATGTAGGGTATGTAAACATTATATTAGGTAGCATTGTTTAAAGTGGCTAGTGATATATCCTTCCTGTTTGGCCCTGTCCGGGGGTGTCCTCGGATGGGGCCACAGTGTCTCCTGACCCCTCCTGTCTCAGCCTCCAGTATTTATGCTGCAGTAGTTTGTGTCGGGGGGCTAGGGTCAGTTTGTTATATCTGGAGTACTTCTCCTGTCCTATTCGGTGTCCTGTGTGAATCTAAGTGTGCGTTCTCTAATTCTCTCCTTATCTCTTTCTTTCTCTCTCTCGGAGGACCTGAGCCCTAGGACCATGCCCCAGGACTACCTGACATGATGACTCCTTGCTGTCCCCAGTCCACCTGGCCATGCTGCTGCTCCAGTTTCAACTGTTCTGCCTTACTATTATTCGACCATGCTGGTCATTTATGAACATTTGAACATCTTGGCCATGTTCTGGTATGATCTCCACCCGGCACAGCCAGAAGAGGACTGGCCACCCCACATATGCTCTCTCTAATTCTCTCTTTCTTTCTCTCTCTCGGAGGACCTGAGCCCTAGGACCGTGCCCCAGGACTACCTGACATGATGACTCCTTGCTGTCCCCAGTCCACCTGACTGTGCTGCTGCTCCAGTTTCAACTGTTCTGCCTTATTATTATTCGAACATGCTGGTCATTTATGAACATTTGAACATCTTGGCCATGTTCTGTTATAATCTCCACCCGGCACAGCCAGAAGAGGACTGGCCACCCCACATAGCCTGGTTCCTCTTTAGGTTTCTTCCTAGGTTTTGGCCTTTCTAGGGAGTTTTTCCTAGCCACCGTGCTTCTACACCTGCATTGCTTGCTGTTTGGGGTTTTAGGCTGGGTTTCTGTATCAGCTGATGTACGAAGGGATATATAAATACATTTGATTTGATTTGATATATTTTACATAATTTCCCATCAATTCCCATTATTAAAGTGGCTGGAGTTGAGTCAGTGTGTTGGCAGCAGCCACTCAATGTTAGTGGTGGCTGTTTAACAGTCTGATGGCCTTGAGATAGAAGCTGTTTTTCAGTCTCTCGGTCCCAGCTTTGATGCACCTGTACTGACCTCGCCTTCTGGATGATAGCAGGGTGAACAGGCAGTGGCTCAGGTGGTTGTTGTCCTTGATGATCTTTATGGCCTTCCTGTGACATCGGGTGGTGTAGGTGTCCTGGAGGGCAGGTAGTTTGCCCCCGGTGATGCGTTGTGCAGACCTCACTACGCTCTGGAAAGCCTTACGGTTGTGGGCGGAGCAGTTGCCGTACCAGGCGGTGATACAGCCCGACAGGATGCTCTCGATGGTGCATCTGTAGAAGTTTGTGAGTGCTTTTGGTGACAAGCCAAGCCTTCTTCACGATGCTGTCTGTGTGGGTGGACCAATTCAGTTTGTCTGTGATGTGTACGCCGAGGAACATAAAAACTTACCTCCCTCTCCACTACTGTTCCATCGATGTGGATAGGGGGGTGTTCCCTCTGCTGTTTCCTGAAGTCCACAATCATCTCCTTAGTTTTGTTGACGTTGAGTGTGAGGTTATTTTCCTGACATCACACTCCGAGGGCCCTCACCTCCTCCCTGTAGGCCGTCTCGTCGTTGTTGGTAATCAAGCCTACCACTGTTGTGTCGTCCGCAACTTGATGATTGAGTTGGAGGCGTGCGTGGCCACGCAGTCGTGGTTGAACAGGGAGTACAGGAGAGGGCTCAGAACGCACCCTTGTGGGGCCCCAGTGTTGAGGATCAGCGGGGTGGAGTTGTTGTTGCCTACCCTCACCACCTGGGGGCGGCCCGTCAGTGAAGTCCAGTACCCAGTTGCACAGGGCGGGGTCGAGACCCAGGGTCTCGAGCTTGATGACGAGCTTGGAGGGCACTATGGTGTTGAATGCCGAGCTGTAGTCGATGAACAGCATTCTCACATAGGTATTCCTCTTGTCCAGATGGGTTAGGGCAGTGTGCAGTGTGGTTGAGATTGCATCGTCTGTGGACCTATTTGGGCGGTAAGCAAATTGGAGTGGGTCTAGGGTGTCAGGTAGGGTGGAAGGTATATGGTCCTTGACTAGTCTCTTAAAGCACTTCATGATGACGGAAGTGAGTGCTACGGGGCGGTAGTCGTTTAGCTCAGTTACCTTAGCTTTCTTGGGAACAGGAACAATGGTGGCCCTCTTGAAGCATGTGGGAACAACAGACTGGGATAGGGATTGATTGAATATGTCCGTAAACACACCAGCCAGCTGGTCTGCGCACGCTCTGAGGGCGCAGCTGGGGATGCCGTCTGGGCCTGCAGCCCTGCGAGGGTTGACACGTTTAAATGTTTTCCTCACCTCGGTTGCAGTGAAGGAGAGTCTGCATGTTTTGGTTGCGGGCCGTGTCAGCGGCACTGTATTGTCCTCAAAGCGGGCAAAAAAGTTATTTAGTCTGCCTGGGAGCAAGACATCCTGGTCCGTGACGGGGCTGGTTTTCTTTTTGTAATCCGTGATTGACTGTAGACCCTGCCACATACCTCTTGTGTCTGAGCCGTTGAATTGAGATTCTACTTTGTCTCTATACTGACGCTTAGCTTGTTTGATTGCCTTGCGGAGGGAATAGTTACACTGTTTGTATTCGGTCATGTTTCCGGTCACCTTGCCCTGATTAAAAGCAGTGGTTCGCGCTTTCAGTTTCACGCGAATGCTGCCATCAATTCACGCTTTCTGGGTTGGGAATGTTTTTTTCTTCAACGCACGTTCTAATGAACTCGCTCACCGAATCAGCGTATTCGTCAATGTTGTTGTCTGACGCAATACGAAACATATCCCAGTCCACGTGATGGAAGCAGTCTTGGAGTGTGGAATCAGATTGGTCGGACCAGCGTTGAACAGACCTCAGCGCGGGAGCTTCTTGTTTTAGTTTCTGTCTGTAGGTAGGGATCAACAAACTGGAGTCGTGGTCAGCTTTTCCGAAAGGAGAGCGGGGCAGGGCCTTATATGCATTGCGAAAGTTGGAATAGCAATGATCCAAGGTTTTCCAGCCCTGGTTGCGCAATCGATATGCTGATAAAATTTAGGGAGTCTTGTTGTCAGATTAGCCTTGTTAAAACCCCCAGCTACAATGAATGCAGCCTCCGGATATATGGATTCCAGTTTGCAAAGAGTCAAATAAAGTTTGTTCAGAGCCATCGATGTGTCTTCTTGGGGGGGAATATATACGGCTGTGATTATAATCGAAGAGAATTCCCTTGGTAGATAATGCAGTCGACATTTGATTGTGAGGAATTCTAAATCAGGTGAACAGAAGGACTTGAGTTCCTGTATGTTGTTGTGGCCACACTACGTCACGTTAACCATGAAGCATACGCCCCCGCCCCTCTTCTTACCAGAAAGATGTTTGTTTCTGTTGGCGCGATGCGTGGAGAAACCAGCTGGCTGCACCGACTCCGATAGCGTCTCTCCAGTGAGCCATGTTTCCGTGAAGCAAAGAACGTTACAGTTTCTGATGTCCCTCTGGAATGCCACCCTTGCTCGGATTTCATCAACCTTGTTGTCAAGAGTCTGGACATTGGCGAGGAGAATGCTAGGGAGTGGTGCACGATGTGCCCATCTCCGGAGTCTGACCAGAAGACCGCTTCGTTTTCCCCTTTTACGAAGTCGTTTTTGGGGTTGCCGGGCTGGGATCCATTCCGTTGTCCTGGGTGAAAGGCAGAACACAGGATCCGCTTCGCGAAAGTCATATTCTTGGTCGTACTGATGGTGAGTTGACGCTGCTCTTATGTTCAGTAGTTCTTCTCGACTGTATGTAATGAAACCTAAGATGACCTGGGGTACCAATGTAAGAAATAAAACGTAAAAAACAAAAAACTGCATAGTTTCCTAGGAACGCGAAGCGAGGCGGCCATCTCTGTCGGAAGTAGATTCTACAATGTAGGAAAAATAAAGAAAAACCCTGGTGTGTCCAAACTTTTGACTGGTACTGTACATTATACATGTTAATGTATACTATACATTATATGTTACTGTACTTTATATTATAAGTTACTGTATATTATACAGTTTATGTTACTGAACTGGTATACTAACCTGCTTCATGAACTATGAGCAGTTTGCTGTTTTCCTTCAGAAGATTGTGGAAGAACTTGATGGTTCCTGGATAGTCATCTACGTAGTATAACATCTATGGGGTTAAATAAGGATATATGTGAGGTTGAGGATGGAAGAGGAATACTGTTATCACTTAGACTAGTGGCCAATTCTCTCACTTTCAGATATTTTAAAAGGAAATCATCTACTAAATATCTCTATTTTTAAAACAAGCCATAGAAAGTAGGTTGCAATTTCAATTGAATCAGAAAAGACAGAACAAATAATACAACAAATATGTGGTTAAACTCAAATTTACTAATTGATAAAAAAAAACGTTATTGGTTGTACTAGATTTTAATACAACACAGTGTTAGGGAGGTTAAACTCAAATATACTAATTGATTAAAGAAAAGGTATACTCTTTGTAAATTCTATCATAAATAGGAAAATGGAAGGGGGAAAAAGTAAGCAATTTGTCTTTCGGCCCTGCATTAAAGACCAGAATTGGTTAAAGACAATTGTGATAAATAAAAAATAAAAAATAATTAACATCTAGTGATGTTGAGGTTAATCCAGGCCCTGCAGTGCCTAGCTCCACTCCTATTTCCCAGCCGACTAGAGCATACAGGTCGCAGTGGTGGGTGGTATAAGGTGATTTGGTAACAAAATGGATGACACTGTGAAAGACTGCATCCAGTTTGCTGAGTAGAGTGTTGGAAGCTATTTTGTAGATGACATCGCCGAAGTCGAGGATCGGTAGGATAGTCAGTTTTACTAGGGGAAGTTTAGCGGCGTGAGTAAAGGAGGCTTTGTTGTGAAATAGAAAGCCGATTCTAGATTTGATTTTGGATTGGAGATGTTTAATATGAGTCTGGAAGGAGAGTTTACAGTCTAGCCAGACACCTAGGTACTTATAGTTGTCCACATATTATAGGTCGGAACCATTAATTTTTTAATTTTTTTATTTCACCTTTATTTAACCAGGTAGGCCAGTTGAGAACAAGTTCTCATTTGCAACTGCGACCTGGTCAAGATAAAGCATAGCAGTGTGAACAGACAACACAAAGTTACACATGGAGTAAACAATTAACAAGTCAATAACACAGTAGAAAAAAAGGGGGAGTCTATATACAGTGCCTTGCGAAAGTATTCGGCCCCCTTGAACTTTGCGACCTTTTGCCACATTTCAAGCTTCAAACATAAAGATATAAAACTATATTTTTTTGTGAAGAATCAACAACAAGTGAGACACAATCATGAAGTGGAACAACATTTATTGGATAACTTTTTTAACAAATCAAAAACTTACTTTCAGTGCAGCAAACTCTCTCCAGAAGTTCAGTGAGGATCTCTGAATGATCCAATGTTGACCTAAATGACTAATGATGATAAATACAATCCACCTGTGTGTAATCAAGTCTCCGTATAAATGCACCTGCACTGTGATAGTCTCAGAGGTCCGTTAAAAGCGCAGAGAGCATCATGAAGAACAAGGAACACACCAGGCAGACCCGAGATACTGTTGTGAAGAAGTTTAAAGCCGGATTTGGATACAAAAATATTTCCCAAGCTTTAAACATCCCAAGGAGCACTGTGCAATCGATAATATTGAAACGGAAGGAGTATCAGACCACTGCAAATCTACCAAGACCTGGCCGTCCCTCTAAACTTTCAGCTCATACAAGGAGAAGACTGATCAGAGATGCAGCAAAGAGGCCCATGATCACTCTGGATGAACTGCAGAGATCTACAGCTGAGGTGGGAGACTCTGTCCATAGGACAACAATCAGTCGTATATTGCACAAATCTGGCCTTTATGGAAGAGTGGCAAGAAGAAAGCCATTTCTTAAAGATATCCATAAAAAGTGTTGTTTAAAGTTTGCCACAAGCCACCTGGGAAACACACCAAACATGTGGAAGAAGGTGCTCTGGTCAGATTAAACCAAAATTGAACTTTTTGGCAACAATGCAAAACGTTATGTTTGGCGTAAAAGCAACACAGCTCATCACCCTGAACACACCATCCCCACTGTCAAACATGGTGGTGGCAGCATCATGGTTTGGGCCTGCTTTTCTTCAGCAGGGACAGGGAAGATGGTTAAAATTGATGGGAAGATGGATGGAGCCAAATACAGGACCATTCTGGAAGAAAACCTGAGTGAGTCTGCAAAAGACCTGAGACTGGGACGGAGATTTGTCTTCCAACAAGACAATGATCCAAAACATAAAGCAAAATCTACGATGGAATGGTTCAAAAATAAACATATCCAGGTGTTAGAATGGCCAAGTCAAAGTCCAGACCTGAATCCAATCAAGAATCTGTGGAAAGAACTGAAAACTGCTGTTCACAAATGCTCTCCATCCAACCTCACTGAGCTCGAGCTGTTTTGCAAGAAGGAATGGGAAAAATTTCAGTCTCTCGATGTGCAAAACTGATAGAGACATACCCCAAGCGACTTACAGCTGTAATCGCAGCAAAAGGTGGCGCTACAAAGTATTAACTTAAGGGGGCTGAATAATTTTGCACGCCCAATTTTTCAGTTTTTGATTTGTTAAAAAAGTTTGAAATATCCAATAAATGTCATTCCACTTCATGATTGTGTCCCACTTGTTGTTGATTCTTCACAAAAAAAATACAGTTTTATATCTCTATGTTTGAAGCCTGAAATGTGGCAAAAGGTCGCAAAGTTCAAGGGGGCCGAATACTTTCGGCAAGGCACTGTATATAGAATGGTGTCGTCTGCGTAGAGGTGGATCAGGGAATCGCCCGCAGCAAGAGCAACATCATTGATATATACAGAGAAAAGAGTCGGCCCGAGAATTGAACCCTGTGGCACCCCCATAGAGACTGCCAGAGGACCGGACAGCATGCCCTCCGATTTGACCGTCCTGAGTAGTGATGCTAGTCGGGCGGGCGGGTGAGGGCACCGAAAAAATGAAAAGCAGGCATTTGGTTTTACTAGCGTTTAAGAGCAGTTGGAGGCCATGGTAGGAGTGTTGTATGACATTGAAGCTCGTTTGGAGGTTAGATAGCACAGTGTCCAAGGGCGTGCCAGAAGTATACAGAATGGTGTCGTCTGCGTAGAGGTGGATCAGGGAATCGCCCGCAGCAAGAGCGACATCATTGATATATACAGAGAAAAGAGTCGGCCCGAGAAATGATCCCTGTGGTACCCCCATAGAGACTGCCAGAGGTCTGGACAACATGCCCTCCGATTTGACACACTGAACTCTATCTGCAAAGTAGTTGGTGAACCAGGCGAGGCAGTCGTCAGAAAACCCAAGGCTATTGAGTCTGCCGATAAGAATATGGTGATTGACAGAGTCGAAAGCTTTGGCCAGGTCGATGAAGACGGCTGCACAGTACTGTCTTTTATCGATGGCAGTTATGATATTGTTTAGTACCTTGAGCGTGGCTGAGGTGCACCCGTGACCGGCTCGGAAACCAGATTGCACAGCGGAGAAGGTACGGTGGGATTCGAGATGGTCAGTGACCTGTTTGTTGACTTGGCTTTCGAAGACCTTAGATAGGCAGGGCAGGATGGATATAGGTCTATAGCAGTTTGGGTCCAGGGTGTCTCCCCCTTTGAAGAGGGGGATGACTGCGGCAGCTTTCCAATCCTTGGGGATCTCAGACGATATGAAAGAGAGGTTGAAGAGGCTGGTAATAGGGGTTGCGACAATGGCGGCAGATAGTTTCAGAAATAGAGGGTCCAGATTGTCAAGCCCAGCTGATTTGTACGGGTCTAGGTTTTGCAGCTCTTTCAGAACATCTGCTATCTGGATTTGGGTAAAGGAGAACCTGGAGAGGCTTGGGCGAGGAGCTGCGGGGGGCGGAGCTGTTGGCCGAGGTTGGAGTAGCCAGGCGGAAGGCATGGCCAGCCGTTGAGAAGTGCTTATTGAAGCTTTCGATAATCGTGGATTTATCGGTGGAGACCGTGTTACCTAGCCTCAGTGCAGTGGGCAGCTGGGAGGAGGTGCTCTTGTTCTCCATGGACTTCACAGTGTCCCAGAACTTTTGGAGTTGGAGCTACAGGATGCAAACTTCTGCCTGAAGAAGCTGGCCTTAGCTTTCCTGACTGACTGCGTGTATTGGTTCCTGACTTCCCTGAACAGTTGCATATCACGGGGCTATTCGATGCTATTGCAGTCCGCCACAGGATGTTTTTGTGCTGGTCGAGGGCAGTCAGGTCTGGAGTGAACCAAGGGCTGTATCTGTTCTTGGTTCTGCATTTTTTGAACGGAGCATGCTTATCTAAATTGGTGAGGAAGTTACTTTTAAAGAATGACCAGGCATCCTCAACTGACGGGATGAGGTCAATGTCCTTCCAGGATACCCGGCCAGGTCGATTAGAAAGGCCTGCTCACAGAAGTGTTTTAGGGAGCGTTTGACAGTGATGAGGGGTGGTCGTTTGACTGCGGCTCCGTGGCGGATACAGGCAATGAGGCAGTGATCGCTGAGATCCTGGTTGAAGACAGCGGAGGTGTATTTGGAGGGCCAGTTGGTCAGGATGACGTCTATGAGGGTGCCCTTGTTTACAGAGTTAGGGTTGTACCTGGTGGGTTCCTTGATGATTTGAGTGAGATTGAGGGCATCTAGCTTACATTGTAGGACTGCCGGGGTGTTAAGCATATCCCAGTTTAGGTCACCTAACAGAACAAACTCTGAAGCTAGATGGGGGCGATCAATTCACAAATGGTGTCCAGGGCACAGCTGGGAGCTGAGGGTGGCCGGTAGCAGGCGGCAACAGTGAGAGACTTATTTCTGGAGAGGGTAATTTTCAAAATTAGTAGTTCGAACTGTTTGGGTATGGACCTGGAAAGTATGACATTACTTTGCAGGCTATCTCTGCAGTAGACTGCAACTCCGCCCCCTTTGGTAGTTCTATCTTGACGGAAGATGTTATAGTTGGGTATGGAAATCTCTGAATTTTTGGTGGCCTTCCTGAGCCAGGATTCAGACACGGCAAGGACATCAGGGTTAGCAGAGTGTGCTAAAGCAGTGAGTAAAACAAACTTAGGGAGGAGGCTTCTGATGTTGACATGCATAAAACCAAGGCTTTTTCGATCACAGAAGTCAACAAATGAGGGTACCTGGGGACATGCAGGGCCTGGGTTTACCTCCACATCACCCGCGGAACAGAGAAGGAGTAGTATGAGGGTGCGGCTAAAGGCTATCAAAACTGGTCGCCTAGAGCGTTGGGGGCAGAGGATAAGAGGAGCAGGTTTCTGGGCATGGTAGAATATATTCAGGGCATAATGCAGGGGTATGGTGGGGTGCGGGTACAGCGGAGGTAAGCCCAGGCACTGGGTGATGATGAGACAGGTTGTATCTCTGGACATGCTGGTTGTAATGGGTGAGGTCACCGCATGTGTGGGAGGTGGGACAAAGGAGGTAACAGGGGTATGCAGAGTGGGTCTAGGGGCTCCATTGTGAACTAAAACAATTATAACTAACCTGAACAACAGTATACAAGGCATATTGACATCTGAGAGAGACATACAGCGAGGCATACAGTAATCACAGGTGTTGAATTTGGAAAGCTAGCTAAAAACAGTAGGCGAGGCTAATCCGCTAGCACAACAAACAGCAGGTAAAATGGCGTTGACTAGGCAACGGGGCCGACAGGTAAGTCAAACAAGCAGAAAGGAGTACCGTGATTAATGGACAGTCCAGCGTGCGTCAGCTATGTAGCCAAGAGATCAGTGTCCAGGGGGGCAGCGGTGGATGGGCAGGGGGGCTGGGCTGGCGAGTGTTATCCAGGTTTTTTAAAAACTAACAATGACTAACTAGCTTTTAGCTGGTTAGCATCTGGAGGTTCTTGAGTGTGTCATAAAAATAAAAATAAGAGTAAAAGTAATAGCGATTCCGTATCACATTGGGTGAGGCAGGTTTCCGGAAGGTATAAACAAATTAAAAATCAAAAAGAGATAGAAAGTAAATGGGGTCAGAGAGTGATTGGGACGCGGTGGTTCAGACGGTTAGCAGGCCTGTGCTAACAAGCTAACAGTTCGTAGGCCCGAGCTAGACAAGGTAGCAGTTAGCGGACCGGAGCTTGACAAGCTAGCCGTTAGCAGGCCGAATTAGCAAGCAGGGAGATAGCGAGGGCTAGAGAGTTAACCTTTGGGGGACGTCGCGCGATGGGGTGAGTCTGTTTATTCCTCTTCATGCGGTGAGCTGGAGATACAGCGATTCAGAAAGCTCGCGGGCCTTGGCCAGCAGATGGATCTTTGGCGATGTCGCAGCGGAAAAGCCTGTTGAAACCCCCTTGGACGATTATGTCGGCGGACCAGTCGTGATGGATCGGCGGGGCTCCGTGTCGGCAGTAGAGGGTCAGTAGAGGGTCCAGGCCAATTGGCAAATTAGGTATTTTTGGACCTCTTCGGCTAGTCGGGAGATGGGCTTAGCTCGAGGCTAGCTCCAGGCTAACTGGTGCTTGCTCTGGAACAGAGACGTTAGCCAGGAGTAGCCACTCGGATTGCAGCTAGCTATTTACGATGAACCGGTATAAAGGTTCAGAGCTTGCGGTAGGAATCCGGAGATGTGGTAGAGAAAAAGCAGTCTGATATGCTTTGGGTAGATGTCGCGCTGGTGTCCTAGTTAGCGTTGAAGACCGCTAGCAGTGGCTAGCTAGTAGCTAGTTAGCGGCTAGCTTCTGATGAGGGTTCCGATTCTAAAGTATAGAAAAAAGCAGACCCGTACCACATTGGGTGATGCGGGTTGCAGGAGAGTATATTCAGCCTGTAGTTGGAAAGTGAGATTAAAATATGTACGAAATATATACAGAGAAAAAACTGAGGAAAAACTATATTTACACTATACAGGACGGGACAAGACAAAACACACGTCCGACTGCTACGCCATCTTGGTGGTTGGCTTTCACTTGAATAATTTGTATTAAGTCAAGCCGTTTAACTGAATCATGTTTATATAGTCAAGCCTTTTACCTGAATCATGTGAATGAAGTCAAATCTTTTGATCTCTCTTTTGTCTTTGACCTGTTTCTCATATTCTCCACACGTCACGGTGTGCCAAGAGAACGGGATCTTCTGAAGGCTGGGAGTCTTTTTCACTAACGCTACAAAACAGTTACAAGACAAACAGGCAAAACATCTAGTGAGAGTATTTGATCAAAGTCATGATGATCAAATACACAGACTCTGTATGGTATCACAATAACTCCTGGAACAGATGACATTGCAGACGTGAATCTGCAGCTCTTTGACCTGTAGCTCTTTGAGAATCAGGTCTCCCTAGCAAAAGAGACACCAATCTCAATGTGACGTCCCTGCATAAATAAATGTGAAATAAATCAGTACCTTTGAAATTGTCAGTGAGTTGGATGCTGGGTTCCACTATGTCTGCAGTAAGAGGGGTGGCTGGCAGTTTAGACTGTAGAATAGACAGGATGTGGGCATCCATCTCCCCTGAAATACCATAATACTTTAACTAGAAGGCCATAGCATTATAACCATGAAGCCATAATCAGTCCGCCGCAGGACGCGATCGTAGAATGTGCTGCAAAATCAACAATTCTCTGCATATTATGTGAAGGCTTGCACATTTGACCAATCACCGCTCTATTACCATATAAAACTGGAGGGACTGTATAATTCTATATTAGTATTACTAGGACTATATAGACTGTCACTGTAGTGGTATAAATCTGGAGAAACAGTTGAGTATTAATAGTGCAACTCAGATTAAATTACGTACCGCCACCACTTCCAACACCTAGAACATCCATTTTGGATTTCCCCTCTCCAATTCTACAGAAATCAAAGAGAACATTTTACTGTAAATATATCCCAGATGATCATTAGTAATGTACTAACCAAACTAGATGAGTTATAAATCATTACCTGGTGAACTCTCCAGGGAGAACCTTGTCGACATACCCAAGGATGGCCTTGTGTTCCTCCGAGTGTTTCAAGTAAAACTGGAACCCCTGAACATAACGGCCCTCGTACCCTGCTGGCTTCACAGTGTTCATGGCTGCAGCCTGTTGATGTAAAGACATTAACCTCAGTATGCAGTAGGCATCATCATAGAATTCTGTTATTTTAACATCTATACGTTCAACATAACATATTTCATATAAATCATCAAGATCAATCAATTGAGAAGCATTGATTACCTTGCCGTAGTGTACAGAGAAATGAGAAGCCTTCCTGAGTAGACCTGAAAGCCCTCCCTCGCTCCCTCCCCAATAATATAACTAGACAGCCTGTCTGTATGCACAGTACTGGTCTGTTCAAAGAGTCCATGCAGCTGTTCTGTCACATTCCATTCCCATGCAGTCTATGAGTCAAATATCCATGGCTCCATTTCCAGAATCAAAGTGCCCGGAGCACAACCTCTCTCAAGATTAATCCATCTTTCAACCACATCTACATTATTTCTTTATTTTTCCAACAAACAATCATTTCACACACTGAAAGGCATTTCAGATGTTAAGCATCTTGAAGGACACAAGGAATGGATTGAGAACAAATACATTGCCTTATTTTAGCTGACATGTTATACTATACATAAAGTATACTTTACAGTGCTAAGTCTCTCAGACTAACCGGTGTCTGTAGCCTCGCTACTTGTATAGCCGCCTTTTTATTGTTGTTTTATTTCCTATTGTTCACCAAATACCCTTTTTGCACTATTGGTTGGAGCCTGTAAGTAAGCATTTCACAGTAAGGTCTACACCTGTTGTATTCAGTGCAGGTGACAAATAGACTATGATTTGACTTGTGCAACACGGATTGAATAGAGCCCATACTGCTCTACTGTACTCCTCTAACTTTGGCTGGAATCCAAACATAGCCTGCTTCTATTGGATGGACCCAGACTGTTTCAAGGAACCCACACATTAGTAAACAACCAAAGGGCATCCTTAGTTCCCATTATCAATTCACTCTCTATTCACAGCGCTCTGTGAACCTCTTTCCCCCATAGAGGGAATCCAGCACTGATAACAGCTAACTAAGGAATAGCTGTGTATTAATGTGAGCAGTGCATTGTGCTTAAAAACTATGAACACACATGTCTCCTATTTGAAGAGCAACATCTGAAAATTGTATCAAAACATTAGATATCTACATTTTAAACATGGAAGCGTAAAAGAGCTGCCTGTACAGTGTTATATAAGCATGAATTTGATACCTGTGACCCAGATAGAACTGGTAGACTAATGCAAAGGTTTTACTGAGTATAAAACTAATTAAAGACTACTAATCATCATTATTAATTACAGTGCAGGTATATTATGTACATAAATACATACACTGAACAAAAATATAAACGCAACATTCAACAATGTTAAAGATTTTACTGAGTTACAGTTCATATAAGGACATCAGTCAATTTAAATGAATTAATTAGGCCTTTATCTATGGACTTCACATGAATGGGAATATAGATATGCATCTGTTGGTCATAGATACCTTATAAAAAAGATAGGGGCGTGGATTAGAAAACATGCATGTACATGCATAAACAGGGCCTAGGTTAGAAATACTTACAATATGTCACTTATTCAACAGCACTGCCAGAGACTCCAACCACAGCTGACGTGTTACAGCACTGCCCCAGAGACTCCAACCACAGCTGACGTGCTACAGCACTGCCCCAGAGACTCCAACCACAGCTGACGTGCTACAGCACTGCCCCAGAGACTCCAACCACAGCTGACATGTTACAGCACTGCCCCAGAGACTCCAACCACAGCTGACGTGCTACAGCACTGCCCCAGAGACTCCAACCACAGCTGACGTGCTACAGCACTGCCCCAGAGACTCCAACCACAGCTGACGTGCTACAGGACTGCCCCAGAGACTCCAAACATGGCTGACATTTACATTTAAGTCATTTAGCAGACGCTCTTATCCAGAGCGACTTACAAATTGGTGCTTTCACCTTATGACATCCAGTGGAACAGCCACTTTACAATAGTGCATCTAAGTCTTTTAAGGGGGGGGTGAGAAGGATTACTTTATCCTATCCTAGGTATTCCTTAAAGAGGTGGGGTTTCAGGTGTCTCCGGAAGGTGGTGATTGACTCCGCTGTCCTGGCGTCGTGAGGGAGTTTGTTCCACCATTGGGGGGCCAGAGCAGCGAACAGTTTAACTGGGCTGAGCGGGAACTGTACTTCCTCAGTGGTAGGGAGGCGAGCAGGCCAGAGGTGGATGAACGCAGTGCCCTTGTTTGGGTGTAGGGCCTGATCAGAGCCTGGAGGTACTGAGGTGCCGTTCCCCTCACAGCTCCGTAGGCAAGCACCATGGTCTTGTAGCGGATGCGAGCTTCAACTGGAAGCCAGTGGAGAGAGCGGAGGAGCGGGGTGACGTGAGAGAACTTGGGAAGGTTGAACACCAGACGGGCTGCGGCGTTCTGGATGAGTTGTAGGGGTTTAATGGCACAGGCAGGGAGCCCAGCCAACAGCGAGTTGCAGTAATCCAGACGGGAGATGACAAGTGCCTGGATTAGGACCTGCGCCGCTTCCTGTGTGAGGCAGGGTCGTACTCTGCGGATGTTGTAGAGCATGAACCTACAGGAACGGGCCACCGCCTTGATGTTATTTGAGAACGACAGGGTGTTGTCCAGGATCACGCCAAGGTTCTTAGCGCTCTGGGACGAGGACACAATGGAGTTGTCAACCGTGATGGCGAGATCATGGAACGGGCAGTCCTTCCCGGGAGGAAGAGCAGCTCCGTCTTGCCGAGGTTCAGCTTGAGGTGATGATCCGTCATCCACACTGATATGTCTGCCAGACATGCAGAGATGCGATTCGCCACCTGGTCGTCAGAAGGGGGAAAGGAGAAGATGAATTGTGTGTCGTCTGCATAGCAATGATAGGAGAGACCATGTGAGGTTATGACAGAGCCAAGTGACTTGGTGTATAGCGAGAATAGGAGAGGGCCTAGAACAGAGCCCTGGGGGACACCAGTGGTGAGAGCACGTGGTGAGGAGACGGATTCTCGCCACGCCACCTGGTAGGAGCGACCTGTCAGGTAGGACGCAATCCAAGCGTGGGCCGCGCCGGAGATGCCCAACTCGGAGAGGGTGGAGAGGAGGATCTGATGGTTCACAGTATCGAAGGCAGCCGATTGGTCTAGAAGGATGAGAGCAGAGGAGAGAGAGTTAGCTTTAGCAGTGCGGAGCACCTCCGTGATACAGAGAAGAGCAGTCTCAGTTGAATGACTAGTCTTGAAACCTGACTGATTTGGATCAAGAAGGTCATTCTGAGAGAGATAGCGGGAGAGCTGGCCAAGGACGGCACGTTCAAGAGTTTTGGAGAGAAAAGAAAGAAGGGATACTGGTCTGTAGTTGTTGACATCGGAGGGATCGAGTGTAGGTTTTTTTCAGAAGGGTGCAACTCTCGCTCTCTTGAAGACGGGAGGGACGTAGCCAGCGGTCAGGGATGAGTTGATGAGCGAGGTGAGGTAAGGGAGAAGGTCACCGGAGATGGTCTGGAGAAGAGAGGAGGGATAGGGTCAAGCGGGCAGGTTGTTGGGCGGCCGGCCGTCACAAGACGCGAGATGTCATCTGGAGAGAGAGGGGAGAAAGAGGTCAGAGCACAGGGTAGGGCAGTGTGAGCAGAACCAGCGGTGTCGTTTGACTTAGCAAACGAGGATCGGATGTCGTCGACCTTCTTTTCAAAATGGTTGACGAAGTCATCTGCAGAGAGGGAGGGGGGGGGGGAGGAGGATTCAAGAGGGAGGAGAAGGTGGCAAAGAGCTTCCTAGGGTTAGAGGCAGATGCTTGGAATTTAGAGTGGTAGAAAGTGGCTTTAGCAGCAGAGACAGAGGAGGAAAATGTAGAGAGGAGGGAGTGAAAGGATGCCAGGTCCGCAGGGAGGCGAGTTTTCCTCCATTTCCGCTCGGCTGCCCGGAGCCCTGTTCTGTGAGCTCGCAATGAGTCGTCGAGCCACGGAGCGGGAGGGGAGGACCGAGCCGGCCTGGAGGATAGGGGACATAGAGAGTCAAAGGATGCAGAAAGGGAGGAGAGGAGGGTTGAGGAGGCAGAATCAGGAGATAGGTTGGAGAAGGTTTGAGCAGAGGGAAGAGATGATAGGATGGAAGAGGAGAGAGTAGCGGGGGAGAGAGAGCGAAGGTTGGGGCGGCGCGATACCATCCGAGTAGGGGCAGTGTGGGAAGTGTTGGATGAGAGCGAGAGGGAAAAGGATACAAGGTAGTGGTCGGAGACTTGGAGGGGAGTTGCAATGAGGTTAGTGGAGGAACAGCATCTAGTAAAGATGAGGTCGAGCGTATTGCCTGCCTTGTGAGTAGGGGGAAGGTGAGAGGGTGAGGTCAAAAGAGGAGAGGAGTGGAAAGAAGGAGGCAGAGAGGAATGAGTCAAAGGTAGACGTGGGGAGGTTAAAGTCGCCCAGAACTGTGAGAGGTGAGCCGTCCTCAGGAAAGGAGCTTATCAAGGCATCAAGCTCATTGATGAACTCTCCCAGGGAACCTGGAGGGCGATAAATGATAAGGATGTTAAGCTTGAAAGGGCTGGTAACTGTGACAGCATGGAATTCAAAGGAGGCGATAGACAGATGGGTAAGGGGAGAAAGAGAGAATGACCACTTGGGAGAGATGAGGATCCCGGTGCCACCACCCCGCTGACCAGAAGCTCTCGGGGTGTGCGAGAGCACGTGGGCGGACGAAGAGAGAGCAGTAGGAGTAGCGGTGTTGTCTGTGGTGATCCATGTTTCCGTCAGAGCCAAGAAGTCGAGGACTGGAGGGAGGCATAGGCTGAGATGAACTCTGCCTTGTTGGCCGCAGATCGGCAGTTCCAGAGGCTACCGGAGACCTGGAACTCCACGTGGGTCGTGCGCGCTGGGACCACCAGATTAGGGTGGCGCGGCCATGCGGTGTGGAGCGTTTGTATGGTCTGTGCAGAGAGGAGAGAACAGGGATAGACAGACACATAGTTGACAGGCTAGAGAAGAGGCTACGCTAATGCAGAGGAGATTGGAATGACAAGTGGACTACACGTCTCGAATGTTCAGAAAGTTAAGCTTACGTAGCAAGAATCTAATTGACTAAAATGATTAAAAATGATACAGTACTGCTGAGGTAGGCTAGCTGCGTTGTTGACACTACCCTAATCAAGTCGTTCCGTTGAGTGTGAAGTTTCTACAATGCTGCTTTTCGGGGGCTAGCTGGCTAGCTAGCAGTGTTGGTTACGTTACGTTGCGTTAGGAGAACGACAATAGCTGGCTAACTAACCTAGAAAATCGCTCTAGACTACACAATTATCTTTGAAACAAAGACGGCTATGTAGCTAGCTATGTAGCTAGCTACGATCAAACAAATCACACCGTTGGGACTGTAATGAAATGAAATGAAAATATGATACTACCTGTGGAGCGAAGCGGAATGCGACCGGAGTGCGAAAGTTCTATTCAGTAGACGTTGGCTGGCTATTGGCTAGCTAGGAGTGTCTCCTACGTTAAGGACGACAAAATAGCTGGCTAGCTAACCTCGGTAAATTAAGATAATCACTCTAAGACTACACACTCTAACTACACAATTATCTTGGATACGAAGACAGCAAAGACAACTATGTAGCTAGCTAACACTACACTAATCAAGTCGTTCAGTTGAGTGTGATAGTTACTACAGTGCTACGGTAGACGGTGAACGTGTTGGGCAGATAGGAGACGACGAAATACGATAATTACGCAATTATCTTTGATACAACGACGACTATGTAGCTAGCTAAGAAGAAATTGCTAAGATTAGACAAATCAGACCGTTGTACTATAATGAAATGTAATGAAAAAGTTATACAACCTGCAGACCGAAGCGCGGATGCGACCGGCTCGCTCCAACCCGGAAGAGTTTGACGTGCTGACGTGCTACAGCACTGCCCCAGAGACTCCAACCACAGCTGACATGTTACAGCACTGCCCCAGAGACTCCAACCACAGCTGAAGTGTTACAGCACTGCCCCAGAGACTCCAACCACAGCTGACGTGTTACAGCACTGCCCCAGAGACTCCAACCACAGCTGACATGTTACAGCACTGCCCCAGAGACTCCAAACATGGCTGACAAGTTACAGCACTGCCCCAGAGACTCCAACCACAGCTGACGTGCTACAGCACTGCCCCAGAGACTCCAATCACAGCTGACGTGCTACAGCACTGCCCCAGAGACTCCAACCACAGCTGACGTGTTACAGCACTGCCCCAGAGACTCCAACCACAGCTGACATGTTACAGCACTGCCCCAGAGACTCCAACCACAGCTGACATGTTACAGCACTGCCCCAGAGACTCCAACCACAGCTGACATGTTACAGCACTGCCCCAGAGACTCCAAACATGGCTGAACTGTTAAATCAGAATTGTGGCAAAGTGGCCTTCTATGCACAGCCCTGGTACCCCATGGCAATGGCCCTGCTACAAGATGGGACTCCAACGAATCTAGGAGACACTAGTGTAATGTTGAGAGGAAGACTTATGTTAAATATTTAGGATATATTTTAAGCCAACAGGGCAGAAAAAAAGATGAAGGTAGAAAAAGAGTGATTTTATAAGCATTAAATTTAATTATGAAAATAAATATGTTGCAGTTCTTAGGGATAATAAAGTACTGTAGGTAATGGATCACATACTACGCAACATATATAAAATTATTGATTAGACTGAGTTAAGATTAACCCAGGTTATTGTTAGATAAAATACAGTGGACTCCCGAAAGAGAGATTTCGTTAGTACAGAAAACATATGCTATGTTTAGCAGCGTTTTGGCCTCCATCTAATCATTTGAAGGTTTGTCTTCAAGAATATATGGCGTCTGTTGTGACCCAGGGTCATTGAGAGTATCGGGTTAATTAAGTTGAACTATATAATTATCTTATAGGTTACTACATAGAAATGTTGAGTTCTATAAAATGCATTAGTGTAAACGGGAGACAGTGAGACAGTCAGTCAATATTTGGAGACAGAGACCATATCTGGTACTGACAGTATTAGCTGCGGCAACAGGAAGCAGATGCAGAAGCGAAAAAGTCCGGTTTTAAACCACAGTCATTAAAAGCAGCAGTTTAAAGCAGAAGTTAAACATAGACATAACTACATTGAAAGAGCTGAGACAGATAGTGGCCCATGTGCAAATGTATTAGGTCAGTTAGACACTGACACAGGAGTAGGGGAATGGGACTTTACATGGAAGTAAATAATGCAAAGAGTGGACACCTCGGGGTAAAATTTCAGGATGGACTTTAAAAAAAGGGTATGAAAATAGTAAGCCACATAGGGATAAATATGCTACAAGGAGAAGAAAATCTCCTCAGCTTATCGGACGCTAAATAAGTAAGGGGAGTCATAAATATGAACCATTTTTTGTTCCAGACCAAATAGAGAGTCAGAACACACATCAAATAATTGGAGGAGTACATAAGCCAGGGAAGCAATGCAAAATAGCCAGACACAAAAGAGGCCTGAACCAAGTTGAATACTGCAGGCAGGAAACTGAATCTGACAAAAAGCCAGATAGGCAGGAAGGAAGTCAGTTTTCTCGGTTTTACAATCAGCGACGGAATAACTGCAAGGGAAGGATACCTTGAAAAAGTGCAGAAAATGGAGAAGCCACAAACAGTGAATGAGATGCAGAAATGCCTAGGTAAACTAGTGTATATTAGAAACCATATACCGGGCTATAGCAGAGTAGCTAAGCATTGCTATAGAGGCATAACTAGAGAAGATCACCAAAGAGAAAAGTCACACAAAGAATATGGTAGACAAACCATAACATGGGACAAGAAAATGGAAGAATCCTGGGAAAATTTGAAATTAATGGCCATAGAAGCCCAAGAAAATAAGCCCAGAGACCCCAACCTACCCCTCTGGCTGTGTCTGAAACTTGAAGGACCAGAGGTGGAAAGGGATGGCTACATTTGGATTTCGAATGAGCTATCAGGAAAAACAATTAAATGTTACAGCAAACCACTGAAAGGGCCCATAATGAAGTACTCCAGTACGGGGGCTAAAATGGCCCTATTGAAACTATACTGGAACAAAATAGTGTCCCTTGCCCAAGGACAGGCCATAATCATGTAAGACATAGAACTAAATTAACTATGGGCCACTAACCATACGAAGAAAATGGTAGGTATTACGACCACCACTTGGGACAAGTGGAGGAACGTACATGCCACCAAAGGAGTTGTGTTCATCAGTGACCAAGGATGGGACACTGACTACCCAGGACCAGGACCTACAACAGTCAAGGTAAAACCAAAGGAGGATAAACCTAGGGACATAGTAGTGCTCACGGATGGAAGTGAGAAAACAGGAGTAACCAAGTGGAGTTTTATTGTAAAAAACAAAGCCACTGGCGAAACACTCATAAAAAGGAAACAAGAAATAGCAGGCACTGCCCAGAAAGCAGAAGTCATGGCCATAATGGAAGCACTGCTACACTGTTCTATACCCAATCTAAAGAGAATAGAACTGGTTACAGACAGTTACTACAGTGCCCAGGCCATGACTTCTCTCAAAAAGATATGGCAGAACAATGGTTACAGAAGTGCAAAAATAAGCAGATTCAACATGAAGGAGAATGGAGGAAAATCCACGAGTTAATGGATAGAATGGATATTGTTGTCAGTCACCAAAAAGCACACACAGTAGATGGGGGAGGAAGGGAAGCTGACTTCAATCAACAAGGAAGTAGATGAGCTAGTCCAGATGGGCAGAATAGTTCTCTACAGAACTGAAGCAGACAAACTTAAGGCGTTACACATAGATTGGGGACACCCAGGTCCCAAAATCTTTATGAAGCGTCTCAGACAGGACCAGATTGAATTTGACCCAGTAGAGGCCAAACTGGTGTGCCAGAAGTGCATTACCTGTCAAGAGCAAAAGCCTAGTAATCTAGGAAGAGTGTCTGATCAACACATCAAAACATGCACGCCCTGGAGTCAAATAGCATTAGACACTATGGGTCCCATGAAAAGTGCTACGGTACTGGGACATAGGTATGCTATAGTAGCGGTGTGCATGGCAACAGGCTACACAATGGTACACACAGCGAAAACATGCAATGCTCTGCCTGTGTTGACAATGCTTAACCTTTTGACTTTGACCCTAGGACGGTTTCAATCGATCAGGACTGACGATGGACATCAGTATAAAAACAAAAAGGTAGAGGAATGGTGCACCCAGAGGGGAGTAAAGCACACTTTCTCACCTCCCTACACACCTCAAGCAAATGGGTGTGCAGAGAGGACCATTGGCAAACTCAAACCAACTTTGGGGTTGTGGAGAGCGGACAAAGATTGGGGACCAAAGCTAGTGCAAGCATGCATAGAGTTAAATAGCACCCCAACCAGTTCAGGGCCTAGTCCAAGAGAGTTAATGGGATTACCAGGACAAAATAGTACGGTGGATATTCCTAATCCCCAGTCTACCCCTCTACCTTGTGTTTTAAAGGTAGGAGACTGGATCAGGATTAGGAAGAATCCAGCAGCAGATAAAAGTGACCTGGTAGTAGCAAAGAAATACGGTAAAAGGTGTATTATTGAGGAAGTAATAAGCGCTAATACTGTAAGGACAGCTTGCGGAAGAACAGTTGACATAGCACAATTTAAGAAAGTATGTCCTCCATAATCGTACCAGACTGGAAATACCTCCTAGAGAGCAGAGCAGGCCTCCAAGTCAGG
Source organism: Oncorhynchus nerka (assembly GCF_034236695.1). Lineage (NCBI taxonomy): Eukaryota > Metazoa > Chordata > Actinopteri > Salmoniformes > Salmonidae > Oncorhynchus > Oncorhynchus nerka. Next base: position 59,032,809 of record NC_088396.1, read on the forward strand.
AGGAGTCCAAACACCATTTGGGTAGGCAGGCACTTTAGACATGAGGAATTAGCCAGACAGGGCCTCAAAGGAGGGAGCACAGGAAGAGTAGTCTGGGAACGAAGCGTTCCGACAGGTCTACCTGGCTCCAGCAGACTGAAGTGTGTCCCCTGTAACGTATGCAATGAGCCCACTGGCTATATGCAATACGAAGGGCCCGCTGAGCATCAGGCAACTAGAGATGTGCTCTGATGGAGCCTCAGGAGAGTATAGGTGCAGGTATGGAAGAGTTCAGACGTGTGGCAGGTGCAACTGCAACACCATGACCAACTGTGCACTGGACATAAGGACCGTTAATGGTTCCTGGGACCCCAGAGGATGTCAAGACTGGGCCACCCCTCAGAGCCTGGTTCCTCTCTGAAGAAGACTGGGCCACCCCTCAGAGCCTGGTTCCTCTCTAGGTTTATAATATCCACCCGGCACAGCCTGAAGAAGACTGGGCCACCCCTCAGAGCCTGGTTCCTGTCTAGGTTTATAAGCTCCACCCGGCACAGCCTGAAGAAGACTGGGCCACCCCTCAGAGCCTGGTTCCTCTCTAGGTTTATAATCTCCACCCGGCACAGCCTGAAGAAGACTGGGCCACCCCTCAGAGCCTGGTTCCTCTCTAGGTTTATAATCTCCACCCGGCACAGCCTGAAGAAGAATGGGCCACCCCTCAGAGCCTGGTTCCTCTCTAGGTTTATAATCTCCACCCGGCACAGCCTGAAGAAGACTGGGCCACCCCTCAGAGCCTGGTTCCTCTCTAGGTTTCTTCCTAGGTCCTTGCCTTACTAGGGAGTTTTTTTCCTAGCCACTGTGCTCCTACACCTGCATTGCTCGCTGTTTTGGGGTTTTAGGCTGGGTTTCTGTGTAAGCACTTTGTGACATCTGCTGAATTAAAAAGTGCTTTATAAATACATTTGATTTATAAATACATTTGATTTGACAGTGTGCCTGGGATAGATATGGAAACATCTCAGACAAAGATTGCCTGAAATGTCGCAGACAGAGGGTCACAGAGGTCAAACTAACCAGAAGTGCCCTCTTAACCCCAGTTAGAATAGAAGCACCACTCTGGCCCATTCCCACTGGAACTGCAGGCCCAGACCCAGCTCTAAGAGGTCAAAGGTTCCAATTTAACTCCAGCTATGAGTATCTGAGAGATAGGGACCTTGGAGAGGGACCTAGTGATGGATATGGGATAGACAGAGTCAACAGACAGGCCTGGATGGAAACAGGACAAGGTGAATGGATCCTAGTGGACCCTAGTGTAGCCGGGGATGGAGTGCTTCTGGAATCAAATGGTTGGAACCAGGTAGACGAATATCCCCTAGACAACAACCATGAGTCCAACAAACATCCTGAATGGATGAGAAGGTGTTGGTGGGAAGGTCAGTGCAGGCCAGTTAGAGAGCTACACTGGGGCAGAGCAATGGAAAAGGAACAAATGTTCACCTTTGTCACCCCCATGTCTGGAGGAAATTATGTCCCTCCCCATGATGGAGTTGGCAGGAGAAGGTACAGGTCAGGCCTAGGATGGCAGCTGTACTTAGCCCAGGACCCCGTGTATAAAACTGAAAGATTCTACTCTTGTCACAAGTACATATGTAGAGATAGTGCTGCTGGAGAGGGAAAAGGTAAACAAAAGGCAGCACTCAAAAGAGAACATAGCCCACCTAAGAAATCATTCCTGGCCAGGATAAAATTGGTATTTGGATCAGACCCTGGAGAGGGCCCATCAAAACCCAGAAACCCATTAGTTAAAAAAGAAGAATAAACTAAAGGATGCTCTCCCTCTTATATTTCACAGGAAATATGAAGTTGGGGGAGTACAGAACCAAGCATAGGGAATGTAAGGTAGGATGGTCCTGGTGGATGAGTATGACTTTAATCATAGTTATTATCCCCACAGCTACCATATTAGGATTTTATTTGGGCTTGAAATTCGATCAAGAAGATCTAGAAATAGGAAAAGGAGTATTACCTAGAGCAACAAGAATGCGAAAGGGAATTACCAAGTTTTAGATCATTCACAAAAAGATGGGGCATACCTGTACAATGTGACACTGCAAATGACACCAAATGCCCAGGATTCCCCACAGTAAAGCTAAAAAGCAAAACTAACCACACTGGTTGGAACAATAGTCTAGAAGAAAATAGCACCCAAACAATACTATGGAAAGACGTTGAGGGTACCATGCTGTCAGGCTGGATAGTTAACCTAACCCCCGGACCAGTATTAGGGTACCATGCTGTCAGGCTGGATAGTTAACCTAACCGCCGGACCAGTATTAGGGTACCATGCTGTCAGGCTGGATAGTTAACCTAACCGCCGGACCAGTATTAGGGTACCATGCTATCAGGCTGGATAGTTAACCTAACCGCCGGACCAGTATTAGTAACCCAGACATGTAGAAACGGGGCATATACCCTCCTATAAAGGAGGACAATGGGAAGGAGACCTAAATAATGGAAGAAACATCACCAAGATAAAGTTCATCTATGAACAAAGCAAAGATAGTGAGTCTTGGGAGGACGTGGTTTGTCACAACCCCAGTGTTGTTTTAAACACCACGACCTGGCCTACCACAGTAAGCAGCAACCGCACTCCTTTAACTACCGCCATAACAAGCAACCCAGTAAACAGAACTGCAGCTCCCCTACCTTCTAGAGTAGGCAGCGAAACTCAAAGATATCCTCTGCCATGACTTCCAACGCAACTGACCATGACACCTCGGCTGAGGCATGCAGTCCCTCCACTGACCAGGTATGGGAAAACATCTGTTGTCAAATATTAGTTCTCGTAGTTTTTTGGAAAATAGCATGGGAAAATAGGCATAATAATGGCTTAGTAACTTGGGTTGCTCTATTTATCAATTCATTAGTGGCCATTGATAAACTAGGGTTAACGATGGGACAAAAAAGAATACTGTCCGTTGTACCGATAATACTAATCCAGAGAATGTACACAATATTAGGAAAATATTATTTGGTCTGTCTATGCTTAGAAGCCTTAGCTGCAGCTATGACTGTAGTAAGTAAAATAGGTGCAATAGAGAAGAACGGAACAGATGGTCAAATGGAACCTGTGTGCTACCATAATTAGAATACACTATGTGGTGTGGATCATTGAAGCAGGCCTAGTTGGCATGCTATGTGTCCAAATAGTCAAATTAATGAGAAAACTAAAACCAAAAGATCAGCGGAACACAGCCTTAAAGGCCGTCCCACTGGTCCTCTGGGTAACTGTCCTATTGACCCTAAGTTGCGGAGAAGAAATGGGGTGGCCCACAAACATTTTGAAAGTAGTTTGGGGATTGTGTTTACCCATATTCTTTCCCCCCACTCCCAGCAGGACCAGGAAGAACACGTCAAGCCATGGGACGGGGTAAAGATGGCTAAAGTAATAATGCCCCCCCCAGTGACAGAGCCAATAGGGGAAGCAGGGGTATTAATAGAGGTAGAGGAGAGTAGAATATGGTTCATAGACATGTGGGCAAGACATTTAGATGCCCTTAAGGCATATACAAATTGTGGGGGTTGTGGCCAATTGGAACCATTGCCACTAGGGCCAGACTCTACCAACGGGGTAGTGTTAGGCGGCACCACCTTCATATGTGCTCATTGTTATCAAGAGGGTGTAGCATACCGCATTAGGCGTAACCATGACCCCATTGGTACATATGCGGGCCCAGTGACTTCATGGGGAGCCACGGGGCCAGTAACAGAGGAGGGAGACAGATGGATCAGGAAATTGAGTCCCAACGGACCCAACCTGAATCTCTGGAAAAGTGACTCATGGCCCAGAAAGGCATGGAGAAAGCCGGGATACCGAACCTTGACCCTTAACCACCGGAGTGTGGCTGGGGACATAGGAAATGGTACACTGACCGGGCAGTGGGACGAGGCTCTGGTAGTTAAAGACCTGGAAGCCCATTGGTCTCAGGAAGACCTCACCATGCTAAACCATAGCCCCTGGTTCATGTACGGGAGTGCTAGATAACTACTGAGTTGCCAAATCTTCCCACCAAAATGGGAAAGACTCTGTGACCAGTGGAACCTAAACAATTATGTGGCCGTAAAGGACCACTGGTTCCCTAGCGCAGACGATAAAATAGCCATTAGAAAGGCTAGGAGAGAGCCAATGTCCAAAGTAATTGGGTGTACTGAGACAGGGGAAAGTAAAACTCTGGCTGACTTCAGTAGGAAGCACAGAGGAGGAACCCAAAGAGGCCTTAGGAGGCTAAATGGGTTCAGGCTTAGGGAGCCAGGGAATCAGACATTCCTACGGACACACTTGTATTACCTCAGTGCCCCCCAGACCCCAGCAAAGAGGGCCTGTAAGGAATGGTCCAGACACAAAGTTAGAGCTAAGATATAGGGAGAACCTCGCAGTCTTAGGCCATAGACTGGCCGACTTGACCCTTGCCGCAGAAAGAGCTGTAGGAGCTCTGACCCAGAATGACCCCCAGGGGAACGATGGACCTCAAAGTCGCAGGGACAAAAAGAGGACCAGGAAGGGGCAAGGTAGACAATAGGAGAATAACCTTTCTTTCTCCAGGGCCCCATTGAAGACACCCAGTCCGGGGATGGAGATTGGGAAGAAGAAGAAGATAATAGGCCAATAGGGCACAGAGTAATAACCAGAGGGCAAGAATTAGAAAGTGAGGGTATGCCAGAGTTCCCAGACACTAGGAATGATCCTGTAGGGTGGATAGCACCGGTAACAATAATTCCTCACCCAGACGCTTTTAAAACCTGTGGCTCATGTGATAGAAGTACTGAAGGGGTACTCAGCGGGAGATTAATGTTAAGAGGACAGATGTTAGACAACGTATGTATGTTATGTCTAGCCCGCAGAGATAAGTGGCCTAAACTTAAACTGATAGCGAACAGGGGAAAAAATTGGGCTCATGTAGAAGAGCCTGAGGAGTTGAACCTTATGATGGTGTACAAAGGACAGGAAGTAGATTGGGATAAGAGAACTGGCACTGTTGAATTACATGGGATGGCTTACGAGAACTATTCAACAGGTTGGAGAAGAAGGACCACAGAGACGGGTTCAAAGATGCACAGGCTGTGAATCAGGAACCAGAGGAAAGTACACCTCCCAGTGGGGCAATAAGGATGGTGTTAGTGTTATGCCGCTTTGCAAGAGATGCTTATGTTGTCGGAGTTGCGCTAGAAAAAGGCAGGAGTGGTATAGCGAGGACGAACATGAGGTTTGGCCTATGGAGAGAGAATATGCTGATATATTTGAACATGGTAGAATAGCTACTAGATGTAGACATACAGATGGTGTTTATTTGAGAATGAGGGTCAGAGCTGACACGGAGGGAACCATGCCGGGACATCGTAGCTGGGCAATAGTATGGGGAATAACGGCTAGGTCAGACGGGCTAGTGCTAGGGATAACCAGAGTTGGTGACCAGAGTAGGGATAAGGCCACTAAGAGAAGAGGGACAGGGATAGATCCTGGAGAGGGTGTAGTAAAACACCAAGGGGATCTACCTCCTGGTCCTCTTCCCCTGTCTTACCCACCAAGGGTAGAGACAGAGATGACCTCGCCTACTGAAATACCGGATTGGGCAAAGCCAGCAGAAGACGACTCAAGCCAACCAACTATTGAACCTGCCTGACTGGTGTCAGGAAGAATCACCCTCTGCCTCAAGTGACACCTCTGAATGGGAACAGCTGTTAGACTCATTGCTGATAGAGTAAGGGCACTGTCATTAACAGAGGCTCATATGCGCACTGTAAGAAAAGTATTTCCTCATTGTTGCTAGAGTAATAGGCCCTGTTAGAGCCGATTTGGACATATTTGTATAAAAGACCGAACATATGGAGCTCCATGTATATTTGTGTAAATATATTAAATATGAATGTATATGATGAAATATTAGGTACGTACCTTTATGATTTATATTTACCTGATTGAGATATATTCATTTGTTGTTAGTGTAACTTAGTTTTTGGCCCCCCCTCTTGCCTATTCATTGTATTGTGGTAAGTGTGTTAGGATAAAGGCAGGAAGTTGGGCCTTCGGGAGGGGAAGAGTCCTTGCTAGATGCGGGAGCGGTATAGTTTTTTGACCATACAGACATACAGTCATACAGACAGGTCATAATATGTATTTTCCATATAAAGTATTCTATGCTTCAAGTTGATTGAAGAATCATTTATTTGTTAGATATAAGAAGAATAAACATTTTTGTTGCACCATATCCCTGGATGTCATTGAATGTTTGGCCGTTTGGAAACCTTGACTGTGGACTGTATGCGTACCAAACAACCCGCTTCAGGCTTGGGCAGTGGCTATGGTAAAGAAGCCACTATATTCAAGTCAAAAAAACTCCGTGAAGGATTACTATCGGAAGGAAATCTCCGGTTCGGACACACAGCGCTGGATATTGTTCTATTTGTAATTGCATTCGGATCGTAAGGACAGCTCCCTTGGAAGGATTTGAACTCCTAGAATTCGCCAGCCGTGAGTAACCACTGCGAATGAATGAGCTGCCCTGTTCAATGCGATCGTTTGATCATGCATATTATGGAAGCGCAAATGTGCTTTTAAGTTGAATGTTTGATAAACTTGGGAATGGAATTCAAAACACAGCGTTGTGAAAACAATTAAGAAGTTTAAGTTTGGGAAACACTGAGATCCTACGCACAATGTAGCCTAATCTTACGTCTAATATTTGACCTAACGTGGAAATGCAATGCATCAACGCAACGAATGCAATCTAAGGATCTAAAGATACTGCGTGTTTAAACTTCATTAAAGGGACAACTTATAATGGGATGAAATGTTTAAAACGCATCTAAAATGCCGAACTTGCACATGTTCAATTCAAAATGGATCAAATATGCTGAAATGGAGGACTGTGTTTTAAAGCATTAAAGGAGGTCTAAAGGGGCATTACGTTTAACAATCAAAAATCAACAACTGTGTCATTGTAAATTGAGTGAACTAAAAGTGAATGATGGAGGATGAAATCCCAAATAAAACTCCACTGGAGAGGGCAGAGGAGCATCTAAATTCACTCTATGCAGCCCGGAGAGGCAAACTTGGAGTGTGTACACGCAAAATGAATGAAATAAAAGCCCTTCTTGTTGATGGAGGAAACATTGAAACTGTGGATGAGAGTCTTGAAGCATTTCATGCTGTTCTCAATGACTTTAAGAATGCTCATGATTCTGTGCTAGAGCTGGTCACAGAGGAGGAACACGAACAGGAGAGCATTAACTATTATCAACCAAGAATGAGAACTTATGAACATTTCCTGAAAGAGGTGGAAATATGGAAAAAGCTGAAATCGAGCCACAGACGCTCATTGAACCACACGACAGCATTTCCAATGTGTCAAAAACATCAAGTAAAACAAAGTCTTCTAAAACTGCTTCCTCAGTGTCCTCTGCACGCCTAAAAGCTGAGGCAGAACGAGCAGCTCTACTAGCTCGCCAAGCATCATTACAGGACAAGCATGCATTGGAACTGGAGAAAGCTCAACTGGAACAACAGAAAGCTCAACTGAATGTTAGGATGGAAAAAATGGCACTGGAAACGGACATAGCAGCATATAATGCCAAACTGAAGGTTCTGGAGAGTGTTGAGTCAACTTCTCAATCCCATTCTGTGGCAGCCCATTTTCTAAGCCAAGAAGATGGAATGAACTCTTATTATGAGAACCAGGAACCAGAGGTCTATAAGGAACCTGAACCATCACCTGTTGAGTTTGCTGCATTAGGTGCAGTTCCAAAGACCCCACTACAAAGAGTTTTACAACAACCGACCACAAAGCCATCAAAACCTATTCAGAAAAAAGTCATAAACCACACCCTTCAGCAGCCAACATCAAGGTCTAGCAATCAACACAGAATCAACACTGCGGGTATCAGCCATAATACCAGCCATGATAACCTCTCTACTGTCATGCAAAGGCAGAATGAAATTGCTGACCTCCTTATACTACAGCACAAACAGGCCACACTCCCTGTTAGGGAGATACCTATGTTTGACGGTGATCCTCTAAACTTTAGGCCATTTATGCGTGCATTTGAGCATGGAATAGAAGATAAAACAAGCAGTCACCAGGATAGGCTCTATTACCTGGAACAGTACACCTCTGGTCAGCCCAAGGATCTGGTCTGTAGTTGTCTGCATATGGAAGCCAGAAGAGGCTATACAGAGGCTAAGAGGTTGTTAAAGGAACACTTTGGCAATGAAATCAAAGTCACCACTGCTTACATGGAAAAAGCTTGGAACTGGATAAACATCAAACCGGATGATGGAAAGGGACTGGGTGGCTATGCACTCTATCTTAGAGGATGCTGTAACGCTATGCAAGACCTACAGAACATGGAAGAGCTTAATCTTCCCTCCAACATAAAGTTGATCATGTCAAAACTTCCCTACAAACTAAGGGAAAAATGGAGGTCTACGGCATGTGATATTTTAGAGAGAAGCCACCTGAGGGCCCAGTTCAGTGACCTTGTGACGTTCATGGAAAAACAGGCCAAAATACTGCAGGATCCGTTGTACGGAGATATCCAAGATCCCCTGTCCAACAAAAGGTTTTTTAAAACCAAAACAGAAGCTGACTTTAAACAGCAGTTCAAGTCCAAGAGTAGGGGAAGCAGCTTTGCCACTGCAGTAGATGTATTGACAGATTGTGACTCGGAAAAACCTCTAAAAGAACAAACATTCAAAATCAAGAAACCAGGCGCCTACCCTTCTGATGCTCCCAGTGTCTCATGTCTATTTTGCGCTGGTGAGCATTTCCTGGTCGACTGCCAACAGGTGAAGGCACAGCCACACGAAGCCAAGGTTGGGTTTCTGAGATCAAAAGGCCTTTGTTTTGGCTGTTTGATGAGAGGACACTTAAAGAATGTAAAAGAAGGATGACCTGTCAGAAATGTCAAAGAAGGCACCCCACTATCCTGCACATTGAAGGAAGAGAGAGATTTAGATATCTGAAGGCAGATATAAGGGGTGTAGCAGTAAAGCGGGAGGAGACTGTCAGCAGTGCTCTTGTTTCACTGGAAGCTGGTGAAGATACCGGGCCGGTACAGATTGTGCACTTGCGATTGTGCCAGTACAAGTAAAGATGGCAAATGGAAGCAAGTCTACGTTAACCTATGCATTTCTCGATTCTGGTAGCTCAGCAACATTTTGTACGGAGAGACTCATGAGGCAGTTGCAAGCTAAAGGCAGCGAGACTGAAATTCTGCTACGCACAATGGGGCAGGAGAGTCCTACCAAGAGCTTTGAGATATCTGGATTAGAGATTGGCAATGTGGAAGGTGACACATTTCTTGCATTACCAAAGGTCTACACCCAAAATAAGATCCCAGTGACAAGAGAGAATATTCCCACTCAGAAAGATCTCAAAAGGTGGCCATACCTGAAAGAAGTTCAGTTGAAGGAAATTGACGCCGACGTCGAACTCCTGATTGGCGTAAATGCTCCAAAGGCAATGGAACCCTGGAAAATAATAAATAGTCAAGGCAACGGACCGTATGCAGTGAAAACCCTCTTTGGATGGGTGATGAACGGTCCTCTTAACAATTGTACCATGGCAGAAGAATCTGGGCATCCTACAGTGATGGCCAATCGTATCTCAATTGCCGACCTGGGGGTTCTTCTTGTAAATCAGTACAACCATGACTTCCCTGAGAGAGGGTATGAAGAGAAAAGTGAGATGTCAGCTGAGGATCGTAGGTTTATGGAGATCGTATCAAGCTCCATAACCCTCAAAGACCATCACTACTACTTACCGTTGCCCTTTCGCAAAACAGATGTAGTCCTGCCAAACAATCGTGACATGGCAAAGCAGCGGGCTCTAAATATTATCAGGAAGTTCAAGAAGGACAAAGGTTACGCTGCAGAGTACAAAGGCTTCATGGAAGAGATGATAACAAAAGGTTACGCCGAGAAGGTACCACAAGAACAGCTCCTCAGAGAGAAAGGCAAGGTATGGTACATACCACACCATGGCGTTCACCATAAGCGCAAAGGAACGATACGAGTAGTGTTTGACTGTTCATCATCCTATAAAGGTATATCTCTTAACAGTGAACTCCTTCAAGGCCCTGACCTGGCAAACACGCTTATAGGAGTCTTGCTAAGATTTCGGCAAGAGCACATTGCCATGATGGCAGACATCGAAGGAATGTTCCATCAAGTACGTGTCCATGAAGATTACTTAGACTTCCTGCGATTCCTATGGTGGCCGGAGGGTGATACTAACAAAAGATTGGAGGAGTACAGAATGTCGGTACATCTTTTCGGTGCTATATCCTCTCCAAGTTGTGCAAACTTTGCACTGCGAAAGACTGCAGAAGACAACTGTGAGAGGTACGATGAAGAGGTAATTCAAACAGTCAAGTCCAACTTCTATGTTGATGACTGCCTCAAGTCAGTGGCCACAGAAGAACAAGCCATAGCTCTCACAAAAAACCTCAGGGATGTGTGCTCTCAGGGTGGGTTCAAATTGACCAAGTGGGTCAACAACAGCCGCACTGTGCTTGCTTCTATCCCTGATGAACACAAAGCCAAGCAGATAAAAGAACTGGACCTGGACAGAGAAAAGCTGCCTGTTGAAAGAGCACTTGGAATCCGATGGAACATTGAAAGTGATGCATTCACCTTCCGAGTCACTTTCAAGAACAGACCCCTTACAAGAAGAGGTATTCTCTCAACTGTCAGCTCTATTTATGATCCATTAGGTTTCCTCGCCCCATTTGTATTAAAGGCAAAGCAAATTCTTCAAGTGCTCTGCAAGCTAAAGTGTGGATGGGACGAAGTCATCCCTGAAGAACACTCTATTTCATGGCAGAGATGGCTCTCAGAGCTGGACCAGCTCTCCAGATTCCAGATAGACAGGTGTATGATGCCTGAGAACTTTGGTCAAGTCAAGACGGCACAGCTGCATCACTTCGGTGATGCAAGTGAACAAGGTTACGGCACGGCAAGCTACCTTAGGTTCACAAACGGTATGGAAAAGGTTCACATTGCATTCATACTGGGGAAATCAAGGGTGACTCCACTCAAGCAGATGACAATCCCCAGACTGGAACTTGCTGCAGCAACATTGGCAGTGCGAGTGGACAGGATGTTAAGGTTGGAGCTCCAGATTGAACTTGAGGAGTCAACTTTTTGGACGGACAGCCAGTCTGTGCTAAAATACATCCGCAATGATACCAAGAGATTCCATACCTTTGTGGCTAATAGGGTTGCTATGATCCGTGACCTATCGAAAGCAAAACAGTGGAGGTATTTGAACTCAAAACACAACCCAGCCGATGATGCCTCAAGAGGATTACATGTTGAAATGTTCCTGAACTCAAAGAGATGGCGCAAAGGACCAGAATTCCTGGAGAAACCAGAAACTCAATGGCCGAAAGTCCCCGAGGAGCTTGGCTCCATCCCTCCGGATGATCCAGAGGTGAGAAAAGACGTAATGGTAAACCATACAAGTGTGGAAGAAAAGAGTCCAACCAGCAAACTGATTGAGTACTATTCCACATGGAACAGCTTGAAGAAAGCAGTTGCCTGGATGCTGAAACTGAAGAAACGTATTCTACAGTTAAGCCAGAAAAGGAAAATTCTCTCTCAAACTGATCCAAGATCAGATCAGAGTCTGACAAACTCACTGAAGGAACAAATTGACAAGTTCAAACTGACGTTTGGAAAAGAAAGTCTGTCTGTGGATGACCTAGATGAAGCAGAAAAGGTCATCATTCGATTTGAACAACGACAGCACTTTAAACAAGAAATTGCACTAGTTGTGAAAGGAAAACAATGTGCCAAGAGAAGTGGCTCAATCTGTAAGCTTGATCCAATTATTGACGATGGCATTCTGAGAGTAGGAGGAAGGTTAAGCAAAGCTGCTATGCCTACGGAACTAAAGAATCCTATGATCCTGCCCAAAGACTCCTACGTCTCTAGACTGATCTTACTACACATCCATGAGCAGGTTGGCCACTCTGGGAGAGGTCACATGCTTTCTAGACTTCGCCAGCGATATTGGATACCCTGTGCCAACTCTTTAGCGAGGAAGATCCTTAAGAGCTGTGTCTTTTGCAGGCGGATGCAAGCTATAGCTGGAGAACAGAAGATGGCCGACCTTCCACAAGATCGGGTGTCACCTGATTTGCCGCCTTTCACCCACGTGGGCATAGATTATTTCGGCCCCATAGAGGTGAAGCGAGGCCGCGTTCATGTGAAGCGTTATGGTGTGATCTTTACTTGCCTTGTGAGTCGAGCTGTCCATCTAGAAGTTGCTAGTTATCTGGATACTGATTCCTGCATCAATGCCCTGCGCAGGTTCATCTGTCGAAGGGGCCCAGTAACAAGTATCAGAACAGACAATGGCACCAACTTTGTTGGAACACACAGAGAGCTAGGAGAAGCTATGAAAGCGCTGGATCACAACAAGATTCAAAATGAATTACTGAAGAAAGGAGTGACATGGTCATTCAACCCTCCCTCTGGAGCCCACCATGGGGGGGGTATGGGAGAGGTTGATCCGACTGGTGAAAAAGATCCTCTATTCAGTCCTTAAAGAGCAAGTACTGGATGATGAGGCTTTGCAGACAGCCTTGTGTGAAGTTGAGGCGATTATGAACGACAGACCAATCACTACTGTAACAAATGACCCTAATGATCTAGAACCCCTGACTCCGAACCATCTGCTTCATCTGAAAGCTAAGCCAGTCCTGCCACCAGGACTATTCCAGAGAAGCGACCTATACTCACAAAGGAGATGGAAGCAAGTACAATATATCACTGACCTCTTCTGGAAGAGATGGATCAGGGAGTATCTTCCACTTATGCAGGAGCGGAACAAGTGGAACAAAACTAAGAGAAACTTCAGTCCTGGTGACCTCGTGGTCATCGTCGATGACACCGCCCCAAGGAACTCTTGGTTAATGGGGCGCGTGGTGGAGGCTTTGCCAGGGGCCAAAGGTCTTGTCCGGAGCGTCATGGTTAAGACTAAGACCAATATCTTACAGAGACCTATCAATAAACTCTGTCTGCTCCTTGAGGCGACGGAGTGACACACACACACACAGTGCTCCATCTTAGAATCACGTGCACCTCTGATTCGTTGATGTTGTACTCTTACATTCTTTGATGTCATACATTTTTGGACGTCAAACTCTTGACATTTTTCAACTCAGACTGAGATCTACGGACTACTTTCCTATATGGCACCTTGTATATTTGTATATAGCTATGAACTGTAATAGTGCTCTGGTATAGAATGTTTTGTGTATTGGCTCTATGTTTGAATATTAAGTAATTGTTGTGCATTCAGTGCAGTCAACAATTAGGGGCCGGTATGTTAGAGCCGATTTGGACATATTTGTATAAAAGACCGAACATATGGAGCTCCATGTATATTTGTGTAAATATATTAAATATGAATGTATATGATGAAATATTAGGTACGTACCTTTATGATTTATATTTACCTGATTGAGATATATTCATTTGTTGTTAGTGTAACTTAGTTTTTGGCCCCCCCTCTTGCCTATTCATTGTATTGTGGTAAGTGTGTTAGGATAAAGGCAGGAAGTTGGGCCTTCGGGAGGGGAAGAGTCCTTGCTAGATGCGGGAGCGGTATAGTTTTTTGACCATACAGACATACAGTCATACAGACAGGTCATAATATGTATTTTCCATATAAAGTATTCTATGCTTCAAGTTGATTGAAGAATCATTTATTTGTTAGATATAAGAAGAATAAACATTTTTGTTGCACCATATCCCTGGATGTCATTGAATGTTTGGCCGTTTGGAAACCTTGACTGTGGACTGTATGCGTACCAAACAACCCGCTTCAGGCTTGGGCAGTGGCTATGGTAAAGACTAAAGGAAGCCACTACAGGCCCTGTCATAACCAGAGGCCCATATCCGCACTGTAAGAAAAGTATTTCCTGTTGTAAGATATGTCATCACCCTCTCTGCTCTGAGGGAATGGGAGGAGCAGTGGATCGGGAGCAGAGAATCAAAAGGTATATAAAGAGACATTTGCCATTACTTTGGCGCTGACTTCTTGAATTCTGAATTCATTTAGACAACCATTTGACTTCAGGTAATTTGCCACCTGACTCAAATCACTTACAGATTCTAACTTGCTGGAACTTGGGCTCTTGCCGTTTAGCTATTGGACAGTAGTTTTGTCGTCAGAGTGCCTTTGGCCTGGCAGAATCAGGATGCAAAATATCTTAATTGATTGAGCTCCTCATCCCGGCTAGGTATTTCTCGCCACAGACACTGCGGTAGCTCAGCGGAGAACCTCTGATCTCTCCAGTCTAACTTGAATCTCTAAAATTAGTAAACCACCGACTTCAAGTCAACCTCTCAGCCAGTAGAGGGGAGTCGCTACCAACTAAATTCAAAAAGAACTCTGACCGATTGAAACTCTGCTCCTGATCTCGTGGGTCTCCTCGTCATCTCTCAAAGGTAATTAAATAACTATTACAAGTATTTAATATAGAGATAAGTGTTATCATTGTACCAGGCATTTTATAAGAGCATTAGAGTGTTTTCAAAAATAAACGATAGTCTTATTTTGTCTCGAGCAAAAGGTTCTCTCAAAGACAGTTAACGGCACAGGAGATAACAACTCGGACACTCCCCGCTACCGGGACACTGGAAACGGGGATCAATGCTCTATGACAGAATGAGTTACCATTAAAAGACAAGGAGGAAGGTGTGTCCAGTAGTGATTCATTTAATTGTCTTATCGATCTATCTAAGTTTTATTTTCCAAGCGATACATAGCCGACGGGCAGAGTAGTGAGACTAAGTTGACTAAAGGTCTTCACACTTTAAACTAGATACATCACAGAGGGGAAATACTCAACCACAGGGAAATCATATAGAGACTGGTAGGACTAGTGCTTAATAACAACTCAGGGATCAATTAGTGGTGAAGCAAAGAGTCTAGAGGATAAAGGTGGGGTTCACACATCCCAGCTAGACCGTTGAGAGTGACAAGGCAAAAGACCTTTCTACACGGACAACGCTTCGATATAGAAAGAGAGGCAGGGCTACGCGAGCGGTCCTGGTTATACCGAGATAACCTGAAGTATCTATAGTGCCCTGTCCAATCCAGGGAACGGGACGCTAACCACCTCTAGCAGCCCCACTGCCGGCCAAGGGCTGAAGGTTTCGTATCGCGACAGCTGATTCAATTTGTTAGCCAGGGTTCGTGAAGATAACCAAGAATTTACAACTTTCAGATGACACTAGGATTAAATATTGACTGCTATTGATGTAAAATATTACTAGGTCTTTAAGAGTTTATTCAGAAGATAACAGCTCTATAAACATTCTTTCGTCGTACCCCGACTCTCTAGTTAATTACACTTACCTGATTAGCTTAATCAGGGAATATTAATTACAGAGAAATTATTTTATAGAATAGCATGTCATCACTTAATCCGGCATAGCCTGAAAGAGTTTTGTCAATTTGTTTACTGTAAAATAGCATATCTGGTCAAACATTTTTTTCCAGAAGTTTACTAAGGGTTGGTAACAGGCTGATTGATTGGCTATTTGAGCCAGTAAAAGGCGCTTTACTATTCTTAGGTAGCGGAATGACTTGCTTCCCTCCAAGCCTGGGGACACACACATTCTAGTAGGCTTAAATTGAAAATGTGGCAAATAGGAGTGGCAATATTGCTATTATCCTCAGTAATGTTCCATCCAAGTTGTCAGACCCCGGTGGCTTGTCATTATTGATAGCAGTAATGTTCCATCCAAGTTGTCAGACCCCGGTGGCTTGTCATTGTTGATAGCAGTAATGTTCCATCCAAGTTGTCAGACCCCGGTGGCTTGTCATTGTTGATAGCAGTAATGTTCCATCCAAGTTGTCAGACCCCGGTGGCTTGTCATTATTGATAGCAGTAATGTTCCATCCATGTTGTCAGACCCCGGTGGCTTGTCATTATTGATAGCAGTAATGTTCCATCCATGTTGTCAGTTGTCAGACCCCATCCATGTTGTGGCTTGTCATTATTGATAGCAGTAATGTTCCATTATTGATAGCCATCCATGTTGTCAGACCCGGTGGCTTGTCATTATTGATAGCAGTAATGTTCCATCCATGTTGTCAGACCCCGGTGGCTTGTCATTATTGATAGCAGTAATGTTCCATCCATGTTGTCAGACCCCGGTGGCTTGTCATTGTTGATAGCAGTAATGTTCCATCCAAGTTGTCAGACCCCAGTGGCTTGTCATTATTGATAGCAGTAATGTTCCATCCAAGTTGTCAGACCCCGGTGGCTTGTCATTATTGATAGACAACAATACTTTTTTCACCGCTTCCACACTCACTTCACGTAATACAAAATGACAAAATCTTTCATAATTTGGCCAGATATGTGTAGAGTCAGCATTTGTTGCTGGCATGTCATGATTAAATTTGCTAATGTTGCACATGAAAAGATCATTAAAGTAGTTGGCAATATCAGTTGGTTTTGTGATGAATGAGCCATCTCATTCAATGAATGATGGAGCGGAGTTTGACATTTTGGGAAAAAAGCATTTAAGGTGCTCAAATCTTTTTACTATCATTCTATTCTATTACTATTCTATTCTTTATATAATTTGTCGTTGTTACATGATGTAGTTTCTTTTTTTTTCAGTTTAGTCTCATGATTTCTCAATTTGCAATATGCCAATCGGTTGTACAGCCAGACTTATTTGCCTTTTGCATCAACCATACAATTTTAAAATTCCTCATCAATCCACGGGGATTCAACAGTTAAGTCATTTTCTGAATGGGTGCATGTTTATTAGTAACTGGAATAAGGAGTTTCATAAATGTGTCAAGTGCAGCGTCTGGTTGCTCCTCATTACACACCACGAACCAACAAATATTATTTACATCAACAACATAGGAATCAGTACAAAACGTCTTGTATGACCTCTTATACACTATATTAGGCCCAGCCTTTGGAACTTTGGTTTACCTTGATATGGCTACTATAGCTCATTTCTGTAGCATTAGTAAAGATGTGATCAATACAGGATTTAATTCCTGTGCTGTTTGTAACTACCCTGATAGATTGATTAATAACCTGAACCAGGTTGCAGGCACTGGTTACAGTTTGAAGCTTTTTCTTGAATGGGCAGCTTGATGAAAGCCAGTCAATTTTTAAATCACACCTCTCTGATATCACATGCTTTAGGTGAGGCAGATGAACCTGTAGTCATATTACTACAACAGTATTTAACATTATCCAGATACTGACTGGTCTATAGCAGCTTCCCACCAGAATGGGCTTTAGGTGAGGCAGGTGAACCTGTAGCCATATTACTACAACAGTATTTAACATTATCCACATACTGACTGTAAGCACTTGGTGGTCTATAGCAGCTTCCCACCAGAATGGGCTTTAGGTGAGGCAGGTGAACCTGTAGCCATATTACTACAACAGTATTTAACATTATCCAGATACTGACTGTTAACACTTGGTGGTCTATAGCAGCTTCCCACCAGAATGGGCTTTAGGTGAGACAGATGAACCTGTAGCCATATTACTACAACAGTATTTAACATTATCCACATACTGACTGTTAACACTTGGTGGTCTATAGCAGCTTCCCATCAGAATGGGCTTTAGGTGAGGCAGGTGAACCTGTAGCCATATTACTACAACAGTATTTAACATTATCCACATACTGACTGTTAACACTTGGTGGTCTATAGCAGCTTCCCATCAGAATGGGCTTTAGGTGAGGCAGATGAACCTGTAGTCATATTACTACAACAGTATTTAACATTACCCAGATACTGACTGGTCTATAGCAGCTTCCCACCAGAATGGGCTTTAGGTGAGGCAGATGAACCTGTAGCCATATTACTTCAACAGTATTTAACATTATCCACATACTGACTGGTCTATAGCAGCTTCCCACCAGAATGGGCTTTAGGTGAGGCAGATGAACCTGTAGCCATATTACTACAACAGTATTTAACATTATCCAGATACTGACTGGTCTATAGCAGCTTCCCACCAGAATGGGCTTTAGGTGAGGCAGATGAACCTGTAGTCATATTACTACAACAGTATTTAACATTATCCAGATACTGACTGGTCTATAGCAGCTTCCCACCAGAATGGGCTTTAGGTGAGGCAGATGAACCTGTAGCCATATTACTACAACAGTATTTAACATTATCCAGATACTGACTGGTCTGGTGGTCTATAGCAGCTTCCCACCAGAATGGGCTTTAGGTGAGGCAGATGAACCTTGTAGCCATATTACTTCAACAGTATTTAACATTATCCAGATACTGACTGGTCTATAGCAGCTTCCCACCAGAATGGGCTTTAGGTGAGGCAGATGAACCTGTAGCCATATTACTACAACAGTATTTAACATTATCCAGATACTGACTGTTAGCACTTGGTGGTCTATAGCAGCTTCTCACCAGAATGGGCTTTAGGTGAGGCAGATGAACCTGTAGCCATATTACTTCAACAGTATTTAACATGAGATCCTCTCTAATCTTTACAGTAAAGTGGTTCTGAATATAAACAGCCTCCACCTTTGACATTTCTGTCTTTTCTGTAGATGTTATAACCATGTATTGCTCCCACTGTTTCATCAACGGTATTATCTAAGTCAGTTTCAGAGATAACAGATGACATTCATTCTGACTATTAGTAAATTATTGACTTTGTGAACCTTGTTTCTTAAGCTACATATGTTAACATAGGCTATTTTGAGCACTTTTCTTCTGGAATGCTTGCTTGTTTTCATTGCTTTACTTGGAAGTTCAGCAGCAGTAGATCATGTTCTTTATGTTAGTGCAGGGTGAGCTGCACACAGTGGACTTCCTCCTGGGGCACACCAGCTCAGTGCTAATAGTATAAATCTGTTTCATAGGCACATGATTACTGCATACAGTATCTGTAGGTTCAGCAGAGTCATTCAGGGCAGTTAGAAGGACATAAATTAGGTTACTTATATTGTCTACCGACGTCCCTGGTGTAATGTACAACTCTGTGCCACAATGGTAGGGATTAGCTGGGCTTGGGTCATTGATAATTGTAATTGTCTCAACGCAGCCTTATAGTGCAGTGAACGGATCCAGGAACCCAAATGATTTAGGTGGATCCCATCCTTATAAAACATGTTTTGTTTCCAAAAGGTATCAAAATTGTCAACAAAAGTTACCCATCGAGCTGCAATAATCACGTAACCAGTTGTGAAGAGAAGGAATCCTTCTAAAGTGTTCAATGCCATGATTCAGAGAGACAGAGGGCACAGGGTCAGATATGATGGGGCTTTTATTAGTGTCTAGCAGAGATTCAATCAGCTCTTTAAAATTCAGTTTCAACTGTTCAGAGCTTCCCTTCAATGTCATTAAAACCAACATGGAATCAATTTCCATGTCCTGACGTAGTCCATTCGGGAGCAGCTTAGTAATGTAATTTACTCAAGCTCTGGGATAGGACATTGTTTTTGCACTGGGAATGGTCACATTTCTTACCATGGAGTTCCCCAAAATCATGGCTGGTGAGAAGGACGAGAAAATCTGCCCACTCCCACACGTCACAGGTTTCCTTTATGGACGGGCGAGAGGCAGGATGACTTGAGCCTGTAGCTCCCGGTGCCTGGTGCAGGCTTCCAACAGATGGGGAAGCTCCGCTCGATCCAAAGCAGGGACAGAAGGTTGCCGACGTCGACTTCGAAATCGTAGTAGTAGGCACTGCGGTTGCTGACACAGGCCCCCCCAGCGACGAAGATGCAGGAAGATCAGGCTACAGGAAGACCAGGCTACAGGAAGACCAGGCTACAGGAAGACCAGGCTACAGGAAGACCAGGCTACAGGAAGATCTGGCTACAGGAAGACCAGGCTACAGGAAGATCAGGCTACAGGAAGATCAGGCTACAGGAAGATCAGGCTACAGGAAGATCAGGCTACAGGAAGATCAGGCTACAGGACAGCAAAGCTATTAGTTGTTTCTATCTGCTCCATGCCTCTTGTTGGAAGTGTACAGTCATGGCCAAAAGAATGACACAAATATTAATTTCCACAAAGTTTGCTGCTTCAGTGTCTTTAGATATTATTGTCAGATGTTACTATAGAATACTGAAGTATAACTACAAGCATTTCATAAGTGTCGAAGGCTTTTATTGACAATTACATGAAGTTGATGCATAGAGTCAATAGTTGCAGTGTTGACCCTTTTTCAAGACCCTTGCAATCCGCCCTGGCATGCTGTCAATTAACTTCCGGGCCACATCCTGACTGATGGCAGCCCATTCTTGCATAATCAATGCTTGGAGTTTGTCAGAATCTGTGGGTTTTTGTTTGTCCACCTGCCTCTTGAGGATTGACCACAAGTTCTCAATGGGATTAAGGTTTGGGGACCCAAAATATTGGACCCCATATTGGGTCCAGCCATGGACCCAAAATATTGATGTTTTGTTCCCCGAGCCACTTAGTTATCACTTTTTCCTTATGGCAAGGTGCTCCATCATGGTGGAAAAGGCATTGTTCATCGACCTCAATGGTCAGGAGAAGTTGCTCTCTGAGGATGTGTTGGTACCATTCTTAATTCATGGCTGTGTTCTTAGGCAAAATTGTTAGTGAGCCCACTCCCTTGGCTGAGAAGCTACCCCACACATGAATGGTCTCAGGATGCTTTACTGTTGGCATGACAAAGGACTGATGGTAACGCTCACCTTGTCTTCTCCGGACAAGCTTTTTTCCGGATGCCCCAAAAAATCGGAAAGGGGATTCATCAGAAAAAATGACTTTACCCCAGTCCTCAGCAGTCCAATCCCTGTACCTTTCGCAGAATATCAGTCTGTCCCTGATGGTTTTCCTGGACAGAAGTGGCTTCTTTGCTGCCCTTCTTGACACCAGGCCATCCTCCAAAAGTCTTCGCCTCACTGTGCGTGCAGATGCACTCTGCCTGCTGCCATTCCTGAGCAAGCTCTGTACTGGTGGTGCCCCGATCCCGCAGCTGAATCAACTTTAGGAGACGGTCCTGGTGCTTGCTGGACTTTCTTGGGCGCCATGAAGCCTTCTTCACAACAATTGAACCACTCTCCTTGAAGTTGTTGATGATCCGATAACTGGTTGATTGAGGTGCAATCTTACTGGCAGCAATATCCTTGCCTGTGAAGTCTTTTTTGTGCAAAGCAACAATGACGGCACATGTTTCCTTGCAGGAAACCATGATTGACAGAGGAAGAACAATGATTCCAAGCACCACCCTCCCTTTGAAGCTTACAGTCTGTTATCTAACTCAATCAGCATGACAGAGTGATCTCCAGCCTTGTCCTCGTCAACACTCACCTGTGTTAACGAGAGAATCACTGACAGCTGGTCCTTTTGTGGCAGGGCTGAAATGCAGTGGAAAGGTTTTTGGGGGATTCAGTTCATTTGCATGGCAAAGAGGGACTTTGCAATTAATTGCAATTCATCTGATCACTCTTCATAACATTCTGGAGTATATGCAAATTGCCATCATACAAACTGAGGCAGCAGACTTTGTGAAAATTTATATTTTTGTCATTCTCAAAACTTTTGGCCATGACTGTAGACTGTCTTCAGCTTCCATGGCTTGTGACATGAAACCATCGTTGATATTCTTGCTCCTCTTGCTTTGCTTCTTCTTCTCTGCTATCAGACGGAGGAGCTCCGGCAACACCAGCCAGTCAGATAAAGACAAACGTCAAAGTGGAGATGCATCCAGCAAGCACGAACACCGTCCAGCAACCAGAGTCAAAAATGTAAACATTCAATCCTGCGTTTTCCCCAGTTTCTTACATAGGCTGGCGAACTGCATGATCAAGGAAGCCACCACAAGCCTATAATCCTTGGCAAGTAAACAATTGTCGCATTGGAACTGAGTGATTTGGTTTATCCCGAAACAAAGTGTAATTTATACAGCTCCAACAGCGCTCTAACCGTTCATTTATTTCTCCAGACAAAGAGGCCTCCATTGCAAAACGAATCTGGTACCAACTTTGCTAGCATGATGGCTGCTCTGTCAAGCAGGCTTCAACCTGTCAAGCGGGATTCCGGGACAAGAAATCATGTTAAAAGTTAACCGCTTGGCGGATTTTGTTTTAATCAAAACATATCAAACCACGTTTTTTTCCAGCATATCAACATCTGCTCTGACGTTTTTTAAAAACACACACCCTGTTAAGAACTCTTTTTATTTTTTTCAATATTCTTTTATATATATTGACAATGTTCAGCTGCACACTGTGGTGGTTAATTGCTTTACTATCAAATGAGGGGGGACAAAATTATCACCAGGGGTGGAAGTAACGAATTACTGTCAGGAGAATTCTATACTCCTGTTCATTTATCAATTCAATTAAGTTACCCTTAGTCTGTTATATCAGGATTTGTAGATACTGATAGAAAAGGAAACAGACAGAGGCCCAGTCTACCAAAATTAAATGTTCATTCACGGGAACGTTCTGAAGTCAAGAATACAAATCAATTCATTTTATACTGACTTCTCATATACACACAAACATACGCACACACATACATACAAACACACACAAACACACACATACATACATACGCACACACATACAAACATACGCACACACATGACCTGCTACGCACACACTGTCTGTCTCACTTCCCAGCCAACAGAGATAGTGACCTTGTCCTGCTACACTGTCTGTCTCACTTCCCAGCCGACAGAGATAGTGACCTTGTCCTTGAGACGTACTCCCCGTTCTCTCCCAAATCTTTAGTCAGGTTGGCACCAAGCTCAGACAGTCTGTGTTTAAAATACCATAAAGACATATTGTTTTACCCTAACTAGGACTACACATTTATTGATTATGATTTCATACATTATAATCAATTCCATACAATTATATGTTTCAGGGCGGAATATTCTAATCATTCAATTAACAGACAAGTCTCACCTGTAAACTACTCACATTCCTGTAATTTAGTAGCTTTTCAATTCTCACCTATCAACTACTCACATTCCTGTAATTTAGTAGCTTTTCTGTGTACTTGTACTTTTTTGAGTATTTAAAAAAATATATACATAAGTACATTTTGAATGAAGTAAAGTACTTAAAGTACATTTTCAAAACCATCCGTTACAATCTAGAAAAAGGATACACATTGTCATGGCAGGCACAAAGTTTGCACCTTTTTGTAGCAGCTAGAACTTACTGTTCACTTGAACTTACTGACCAATACAATTTGATTTCCCACGTCGTGCAAAAATGGCCCAATTACAGCTGTGTATGCAAACCAAATGATGATCGGTAGCAGGTAAAACAGTCAAAAAAAGGTAGCTACATGACATGAAAAAAGGATTCCTAATCAACTTGAAAAATAAAATGGAGCCTAATGAGATTGAGCAGGTTCAGGAGACCATGAGGAAGGAAATCCTTATTTCCTAGCTAAATCTGGTTGGAGTTTCGAATAATAGCCAGATATCATGTTTGGTAAAACTATAGTTCTTATAACTGGGAAAAGAAAGAACAATATTCCCCAACATCCGTATGTATTTGGACAGTGACATTATTTAAAACCAAACTGGTCAGGCTATATACATTTTGCCCAGATTGATGCAATAATTTTGTCCACAGAGGAAATATCCATTAAATCATGAAAAACTACAATATGCTCACCTCTGCAGCCACAAACAAAGAACCAAGGAATTATCAAACAGCTCAATTTATGGCAGTGGGAGGAGCCAGGTGTCGTCTCCCAGGCAACTGTTGACAAACTTGTCATTCATTTGATCTGTGAGGGCCAACAACCATTCTCTGTGGTCAAACAACCAGCTTTTAAAGACTTGGTAACCATCCTCAATGCAAAGTCATCTGCAGACCTACTGTTCGTTCAAGAATACATGAAGACCGTTATGGCACACCTTGGCAGGGTAAATTATGTTGCCACCACCACTGATTGTTGGACATCAAAGGAGTTACATCGGGGTCAAATGTCACTGGATAGATAAAGAAACTCAGACATTCTGCTGCACTTGCTTGCAGGAGATGGAGAGATTCCACACATTTGATGTGCTTGCAGGTGCCCTCGATGACATCCATTGTGCATACAGGATCAGGGGGAAAGTGGTAAGAACCACAAAAGACAGTGGCATTCAATGTCAAAGTATTCAATGTTTTTGGTGAGCAGAGCCAGGCAGTCGAGTCACCCGACCGAGACATAGATGTTGAAGAGCCAGCAGAGTAGGTTGAATACCAAGAAACTAATTCCATCCTGGAAAATGACAGTGGCCTAGAATATCAACTAACTCAGCGACAACGGTGTGCATGTCACCTGCTGACATGTCACTCACTATTTTTATGTTTGGAAAAATAACGTTCCCAAAGTAAAACAGCCTATTTCTCAGGACCAGATGCTATAATATGCATATAATTGACGGATTAGGATAGAACACACTCTAAAGTTTCCAAAACTGTAAAAATATTGTCTGTGAGTTAAACAGAACTGGTATTGCAGGCTAAAACCTGAGGAAATTCCAATCAGGAAGTGCCCCTGTTTTTGAAACCTCTCTGTTGTTATACATCCCTATTGCCCATTTAAAGGGATATAAACCAGATTCCTTTTTCTCTGGCTTCCCTAAGGTGTCAACAGCCTATAGACAAAGTTTCAGGCTTTTATTTTGAAGAATGAGCGTGAACGACCACATTGCGTAATTTCTATTTTATTTAACCTTTATTTAACTAGGCAAGTCAGTTAAGAACAAATTCTTATTTTCAATGACGGCCTAGGAACAGTGGGTTAACTGCCTGTTCAGGGGCAGAATGTCAGATTTGACAAAGACTTCCGGCGCCGACAGAGATGGCCGCCTCGCTTCGCGTTCGTAAGAAAGTATTCAGTTTTTTGTTTTTTTACGTGTTATTTCTTACATTGCTACCCCAGGTCATCTTAGGTTTCATTACATACAACTACTGAATATAAGAGCAGCGTCAACTCACCATCAGTACGACCAAGAATATGACTTTGGCGAAGCGGATCCTGTGTTCTGCCTTTCACCCAGGACAACATCCAATTAGATTCTTGCTACGTAAGCTTAACTTTCTGAACATTCGAGACGTGTAGTCCACTTGTCATTCCAATCTCCTCTGCATTAGCGTAGCCTCTTCTCTAGCCTGTCAACTATGTGTCTGTCTATCCCTGTTCTCTCCTCTCTGCACAGACCATACAAACGCTCCACACCGCATGGCCGCGGCCACCCTAATCTGGTGGTCCCAGCGCGCACGACCCACGTGGAGTTCCAGGTCTCCGGTAGCCTCTGGAACTGCCGATCTGCGGCCAACAAGGCAGAGTTCATCTCAGCCTATGCCTCCCTCCAGTCCCTCGACTTCTTGGCTCTGACGGAAACATGGATCACCACAGACAACACCGCTACTCCTACTGCTCTCTCTTCGTCCGCCCACGTGCTCTCGCACACCCCGAGAGCTTCTGGTCAGCGGGGTGGTGGCACCGGGATCCTCATCTCTCCCAAGTGGTCATTCTCTCTTTCTCCCCTTACCCATCTGTCTATCGCCTCCTTTGAATTCCATGCTGTCACAGTTACCAGCCCTTTCAAGCTTAACCTCTTCAGTCGACCCTCTACTTTTTTGAACATTCTGTTAAAAATCGCGCAACATTTCAGCGCCCTGCTACTCATGCCAGGAATATAGTATATGCATTTGCTTAGTCTGTGTGGATAGAAAACACCCAGACGTTTAAAAAACTGGTTAAATCACTGCTGTGGCTTTACCAGAACGGCATTTACATCAAAAAGCACAGGAAAAACTGATCACTGAAAATGGGGAAAATATATCCATGCGCTACTTGAACCCATTGATAAACGTGAACCACAATTAATTGACTGAGGTTGCAGTACCTACAGCTTCCACAGGGTGTCTAGAGTCTTGTCATTTCCCTTCGAGTTTTTTCTTGGTCAAACACATACAGGACACCGTATCTAATCCGGTCTAGGACCGGATATTTTTCCAGACGGACAGCTAATGATCTTTACATCGCCTCCTGATGAATTTTATCGCTTATTAACGTTTACTAATACCTAAAGTTGCATTACAAACGTATTTCGAAGTGTTTTGTGAAAGTTTATCGACTTTTTGAATTTAAAAAAATGACGTTACGTTTTGAAATGATGTTTTTTTTCGTTTATCACACAGTCTACATATAACGATATCTAGGCTTTATATGGACCGATTTAATCGAAATAAAGACCCAAATAGTGTTTATGGGACATCTAGGAGTGCCAACAAAGAAGATGGTGAAAGGTAATGAATGTTTTCTATTTTATTGTGCGGTTTGTGTAACGCCGAAATGCTAATTATTTTGTTTACGTCCCCTGTGGGTCTTTTGGGGTGTTGCATGCTATCAGATAATAGCTTCTCATGCTTTCGCCGAAAAGCATTTTAAAAATCTGACTTGTTGCCTGGATTCACAACGAGTGTAGCTTTAATTCGATACCCTGCATGTGTATTTTAATGAACTTTTGAGTTTTAACTAATACTATTAGCATTTAGCGTATAGCATTTGCATTTCCAGAGCTCTAGTTGGGACGCAAGCGTCCCGAGTAGAAGCAACAGGTTAACATCCTTATCATTTATCGCCCTCCAGGTTCCCTCGGAGAGTTCATCAATGAGCTTGATGCCTTGATAAGCTCCTTTCCTGAGGACGGCTCACCTCTCACAGTTCTGGGCGACTTTAACCTCCCCACGTCTACCTTTGACTCATTCCTCTCTGCCTCCTTCTTTCCACTCCTCTCCTCTTTTGACCTCACCCTCTCACCTTCCCCCCCTACTCACAAGGCAGGCAATACGCTCGACCTCATCTTTACTAGATGCTGTTCCTCCACTAACCTCATTGCAACTCCCCTCCAAGTCTCCGACCACTACCTTGTATCCTTTTCCCTCTCGCTCTCATCCAACACTTCCCACACTGCCCCTACTCGGATGGTATCGCGCCGTCCCAACCTTCGCTCTCTCTCCCCGCTACTCTCTCCTCTTCCATCCTATCATCTCTTCCCTCTGCTCAAACCTTCTCCAACCTATCTCCTGATTCTGCCTCCTCAACCCTCCTCTCCTCCCTTTCTGCATCCTTTGACTCTCTATGTCCCCTATCCTCCAGGCCGGCTCGGTCCTCCCTCCCGCTCCGTGGCTCGACGACTCATTGCGAGCTCACAGAACAGGGCTCCGGGCAGCCGAGCGGAAATGGAGGAAAACTCGCCTCCCCTGCGGACCTGGCATCCTTTCACTCCCTCCTCTCTACATTTTCCTCCTCTGTCTCTGCTGCTAAAGCCACTTTCTACCACTCTAAATTCCAAGCATCTGCCTCTAACCCTAGGAAGCTCTTTGCCACCTTCTCCTCCCTCTTGAATCCTCCTCCCCCTCCCCCTCCTCCCTCTCTGCAGGTGACTTCGTCAACCATTTTGAAAAGAAGGTCGACGACATCCGATCCTCGTTTGCTAAGTCAAACGACACCGCTGGTTCTGCTCACACTGCCCTACCCTGTGCTCTGACCTCTTTCTCCCCTCTCTCTCCAGATGACATCTCGCGTCTTGTGACGGCCGGCCGCCCAACAACCTGCCCGCTTGACCCTATCCCCTCCTCTCTTCTCCAGACCATCTCCGGTGACCTTCTCCCTTACCTCACCTCGCTCATCAACTCATCCCTGACCGCTGGCTACGTCCCTCCCGTCTTCAAGAGAGCGAGAGTTGCACCCCTTCTGAAAAACCTACACTCGATCCCTCCGATGTCAACAACTACAGACCAGTATCCCTTCTTTCTTTTCTCTCCAAAACTCTTGAACGTGCCGTCCTTGGCCAGCTCTCCCGCTATCTCTCTCAGAATGACCTTCTTGATCCAAATCAGTCAGGTTTCAAGACTAGTCATTCAACTGAGACTGCTCTTCTCTGTATCATGGAGGCACTCCGCACTGCTAAAGCTAACTCTCTCTCCTCTGCTCTCATCCTTCTAGACCTATCGGCTGCCTTCGATACTGTGAACCATCAGATCCTCCTCTCCACCCTCTCCGAGTTGGGCATCTCCGGCGCGGCCCACGCTTGGATTGCGTCCTACCTGACAGGTCGCTCCTACCAGGTGGCGTGGCGAGAATCTGTCTCCTCACCATGCGCTCTCACCACTGGTGTCCCCAGGGCTCTGTTCTAGGCCCTCTCCTATTCTCGCTATACACCAAGTCACTTGGCTCTGTCATAACCTCACATGGTCTCTCCTATCATTGCTATGCAGACGACACACAATTAATCTTCTCCTTTCCCCCTCTGATGACCAGGTGGCGAATCGCATCTCTGCATGTCTGGCAGACATATCAGTGTGGATGACGGATCACCACCTCAAGCTGAACCTCGGCAAGACGGAGCTGCTCTTCCTCCCGGGAAGGACTGCCCGTTCCATGATCTCGCCATCACGGTTGACAACTCCATCGTGTCCTCCTCCCAGAGCGCTAAGAACCTTGGCGTGATCCTGGACAACACCCTGTCGTTCTCAACTAACATCAAGGCGGTGGCCCGTTCCTGTAGGTTCATGCTCTACAACATCCGCAGAGTACGACCCTGCCTCACACAGGAAGCGGCGCAGGTCCTAATCCAGGCACTTGTCATCTCCCGTCTGGATTACTGCAACTCGCTGTTGGCTGGGCTCCCTGCCTGTGCCATTAAACCCCTACAACTCATCCAGAACGCCGCAGCCCGTCTGGTGTTCAACCTTCCCAAGTTCTCTCACGTCACCCCGCTCCTCCGCTCTCTCCACTGGCTTCCAGTTGAAGCTCGCATCCGCTACAAGACCATGGTGCTTGCCTACGGAGCTGTGAGGGGAACGGCACCTCAGTACCTCCAGGCTCTGATCAGGCCCTACACCCAAACAAGGGCACTCGTTCATCCACCTCTGGCCTGCTCGCCTCCCTACCACTGAGGAAGTACAGTTCCCGCTCAGCCCAGTCAAAACTGTTCGCTGCTCTGGCCCCCCAATGGTGGAACAAACTCCCTCACGACGCCAGGACAGCGGAGTCAATCACCACCTTCCGGAGACACCTGAAACCCCACCTCTTTAAGGAATACCTAGGATAGGATAAAGTAATCCTTCTCACCCCCCTTAAAAGACCTAGATGCACTATTGTAAAGTGGCTGTTCCACTGGATGTCATAAGGTGAAAGCACCAATTTGTAAGTCGCTCTGGATAAGAGCGTCTGCTAAATGACTTAAATGTAATGTAAATGACAACGGAATGGATCCCAGCCGGCGACCCAAAAAAACGACTTCGTAAAAGAGGGAAACGAAGCGGTCTTCTGGTCAGACTCCGGAGACGGGCACATCGCGCACCACTCCCTAGCATACTTCTCACCAATGTCCAGTCTCTTGACAACAAGGTTGATGAAATCCGAGCAAGGGTAGCATTCCAGAGGGACATCAGAGACTGTAACGTTCTTTGCTTCACGGAAACATGGCTCACTGGAGAGACGCTATCGGAGTCGGTGCAGCCAGCTGGTTTCTCCACGCATCACGCCGACAGAAACAAACATCTTTCTGGTAAGAAGAGGGGCGGGGGCGTATGCTTCATGGTTAACGAGACGTGGTGTGGCCACAACAACATACACCTGATTTAGAATTCCTCACAATCAAATGTCGACCGCATTATCTACCAAGGGAATTCTCTTCGATTATAATCACAGCCGTATATATTCCCCCCCCAAGCAGACACATCGATGGCTCTGAACAAACTTTATTTGACTCTTTGCAAACTGGAATCCATATATCCTGAGGCTGCATTCATTGTAGCTGGGGATTTTAACAAGGCTAATCTGAAAACAAGACTCCCTAAATTGTATCAGCATATCGATTGCGCAACCAGGGCTGGAAAAACCTTGGATCATTGCTATTCTAACTTCCGCGACGCATATAAGGCCCTGCCCTGCTCTCCTTTCTGAAAAGCTGACCACGACTCCATTTGTTGATCCCTGCCTACAGACAGAAACTAAAACAAGAAGCTCCCGTATTGAGGTCTGTTCAACGCTGGTCCGACCAATCTGATTCCACACTCCAAGACTGCTTCCATCATGTGGACTGGGATATGTTTCGTATTGCATCAAACAACAACATTGACGAATACGCTGATTCGGTGAGCGAGTTCATTAGAACGTGCTTTGAAGATGTCGTTCCCATAGCAACGATTAAAACATTCCCAAACCAGAAACCGCGGATTGATGGCAGCATTCGCGTGAAACTGAAAGCGCGAACCACTGCTTTTAATCAGGGCAAGGTGTCTGGTAACATGATCGAATACAAACAGTGCAGCTATTCCCTCCGCAAGGCTATCAAACAAGCTAAGCGTCAGTACAGAGACAAAGTAGAGACAAAGTAGAATCTCAATTCAAATCAAATCAAATTTTATTTGTCACATACACATGGTTAGCAGATGTTAATGCGAGTGTAGCGAAATGCTTGTGCTTCTAGTTCCGACAATGCAGTGATAACCAACAAGTAATCTAACTAACAATTCTAAAACTACTGTCTTATACACAGTGTAAGGGGATAAAGAATATGTACATAAGGATATATGAGTGAGTGATGGTACAGAGCAGCATACAGTAGATGGTATCGAGTACAGTATATACATATGAGATGAGTATGTAGACAAAGTAAACAAAGTGGCATAGTTAAAGTGGCTAATGATACATGTATTACATAAGGATGCAGTCGATGATGTAGAGTACAGTATATACGTATGCATATGAGATGAATAATGTAGGGTAAGTAACATTATATAAGGTAGCATTGTTTAAAGTGGCTAGTGATATATTTACATCATTTCCCATGTTTTGTGGTGCATGTTACATTCCCCAGTTTCTGTGTTGTGGTTTGTCTGTATGTGTGTGTTTCAGGATGGCTTCCTGAAATTCTAAGCAGCTGATTGGTCGGCCCCATCGATGAGTGGAGATCTGACCCCGCCCTCTCGTCAGGAGATACAGTCGTCTTCAATTACCGACTCCTTCTGAAGCTAGAAAAGCCAGTGTTCCTTTGTTAGGAGGGAGCTGATTGATATGTTGTGTGTTGGTTGTTGCTCAGAGAGCTTCTTTGATGTCCTGTGTTGGTTGTTGCTCAGAGAGCTTCTTTGATGTCCTGTGTTGGTTGTTGCTCAGAGAGCTTCTTTGATGTCCTGTGTTGGTTGTTGCTCAGAGGTTCTTTGATGTCCTGTGTTGGTTGTTGCTCAGAGAGCTTCTTTGATGTCCTGTGTTGGTTGTTGCTCAGAGAGCTTCTTTGATGTCCTGTGTTGGTTGTTGCTCAGAGAGCTTCTTTGATGTCGTGTGTTGGTTGTTGCTCAGAGAGCTTCTTTGATGTCCTGTGTTGGTTGTTGCTCAGAGAGCTTCTTTGATGTCCTGTGTTGGTTGTTGCTCAGAGAGCTTCTTTGATGTCCTGTGTTGGTTGTTGCTCAGAGAGCTTCTTTGATGTCCTGTGTTGGTTGTTGCTCAGAGAGCTTCTTTGATGTCCTGTGTTGGTTGTTGCTCAGACAGTTTTTGTTAAGTATTTTTTTTAGCCACTGCTTCTAAGGTATGTGTGTGCCAATAGGATGGTGTTTTTGATTATTGAAATTGTGTGCTTACATTTGTATTATTCTGTTTCATTTGTTCCCATGGGGAAGGCACCTTAGGAGTTCTTAGGCAAGAGGCCTGCGGGCATGCATATACCCGTAGTATGTCGGTCTATGCACACTAGGTAAGACCTGGGCGGACCACCCCTGTATTATGGTTAGTGCGCCAGGTGGTGCTAGTTAGGTAAGGTAGAAGGGGCTCGAACTTAATTATTTTCAGAACCAAAGCAAAGAAAGTATCTAATTCTCAATTATCGTGTATTTATCAGGGGTGACCGTGTTTCCCAGCCTCAGTGGGCAGCTGGGAGGAGGTGCTCTTATTCTCCATGGACTTTGCAGTGTCCCAGAACTGTGAGTGTGTTGGAGGAAGCAAATTTCTGCTTGAAAAAGCAAGCCTAGGCTTTCTAACTGCCTATGTATATTGGTTTCTAACTTCCCTGACAATTTGCATATCACAGGGGCTGTTCGATGCTAATGCAGATCGCCACAGGATGTTTTTGTGGAGGTCAAGGACAGTCAGGTCTGGAGAGAACTAAGGGCTATATCTGTTCCTGGTTCTAAATTTCTTGAATGGGGCATGCTTATTTAAGATGGTGAGGAAGGCATTTTTAAAGAATAACCAGGCATCCTCTACTGACGGGATGAGGTCAATATCCTTCCAGGATACCCGGGCCAGGTCGATTAGAAAGGCCTGCTCGCTGAAGTGTTTCAGGGAGCGTTTGACAGTGATGAGTGGAGGTCGTTTGACCGCTGACCCATTACGGATACAGCCAATGAGGCAGTGATCGCTGAGATCTTGGTTGACAACAGCAGAGGTGTATTTAAAGGGCAATTTGGTTAGGATGATATCTATGAGGCCTGTGTTTATGGCTTTGACCCCAAAGTACCTGATAGGTTCAATGATAATTTGTGAGAGATTGAGGGCAACAAGCTTAGATTGTAGGATGGTGTTAAGCATGTCCCAGTTTAGGTCACCTAGCAGCACGAGCTCTGAAGATAGATGGGGGGGCAATCAGTTCACATATGGTGTCCAGAGCACAGCTGGGGGCAGAGGGTGGTCTATAGCAAGCGGCAACAGTGAGAATTGTTTTTAGAGGTGGATTTTTAAAAGTAGAAGTTCAAATTGTTTGGGTACAGACCTGGAAAGTAGAACAGAACTCTGCAGGTTCTCTGCAGTAGATTGCAACACTGCCCCCTTTGGCCGTTCTATCTTGTCTGAAAATGTTGTAGTTAGGGATGGAGATTTTCAGAGTTTTTGGTAGTCTTCCTAAGCCAGGATTCAGACACGGCTAGGACATCCGGGTTGGCAGAGTGTGCTAAAGCAGTGAATAAAACAAACTTAGGGAGGAGGCTTCTAATGAAACCAAGGCTTTTACGGTTACAGAAGTCAGCAACAAAGAGCGCCTGGGGAATAGGAGTGGAGCTAGGCACTGCGGGGCCTGGATTAACCTCTACATCGCTGGAGGAGTAGGATAAGGGTACGGCTAAAAGCTATGAGAATTGGACTTCTAGGACGTCTGGAACAGAGTAAAAGGAGCACGTTTCTGGGGGCGATAAAATAGATTCAAGGTATAATGTGCAGACAGAGGTATGGTAGGATGTGAATACAGTGGAAGTAAACCTAGGCATTGAGTGATGAGAGATATTGTCTCTAGAAACATCATTGAAACAAGGTGATGTCATTGCATATGTGGGTGGTGGAACTGAAGGGTTGGATAAGGTATATTGAGCAGGGCTAGAGGCTCTACAGTGAAATGTCAATAAACACTAACCAGAACAGCAACGGACAAGGCATATTGCCATTAAGGAGAGGCATGCTTAGCCAAGTGATCATAAGGGTCCAGTGAGTATTGAGGTTGGTTGGGGTCACGGCGATTCAGACAGCTAACCGGGCCATGGGTAGCAAGCTCGCAGAAGACTGAGGTCTGTTTTTAGCCACCTCGTGCGTTTCCGTCGGCAGATTAGTGGGGTTCCGTGTGGTAGAGGGGACCAATCCAATTGGCAAAATAGTTAGTGGCCCAAGAAAATTGTCCACTCTGTTCTGTTAGACAAGTAACGCTTTATCCACAATATAGCAAGGGGTGTAAAGCAATAACACATACTTTTTTCCAGAAGCAGACTATGTTCGATAATGTCAAAAGCTGCACTGAAGTCTAACAAAACAACCCCCACAATCTTTTTATCATCAAATTTCTCCCAGTCAATCATTTGTGTAAGTGATGTCAAGATGTTGGCCTGTTGTGGGAGGTTTATGACCCCCATAAATACCTTTCCCCTTTTTCCTCTCTCTACTCTCCCGATGTGACTATTGAAAATCCCTTTGTTAACATAGAGTCTGGTGACATCAAAAGGTGTGAAACGGAACCATATCTCGGTAATCCAACCAGTTGAAAATATGCGTTGGTTAACCTCTCTGACATCATTAAGGACCTTTAAGGTTGCAGTGACACATGTTTAAAAAAATTGGACCAAGTCAGACTTCAAACCTGGCCAGAAAAAATGTTGAAGGACTCGGTTATAAGTTTGTGATCCCCAAATGTTCAGACCACGCCTGGTCACGGGCGAGTGACAGCACCTGCTGTCGGAACGGTATAGGAACAACCACTTGACACACTTCACTCCAGTCACTAACGGTGTCATGAGCTGGCCATTTCCGCATCAAAACTCCTGCTTCCATAAAGTAGACGGTCTCCCTAGTTTGAGCTTCCTCAGTGGAAATTACCGTAACAAAACACTTGCGAAGACTGGTCCCTTTTGACATTCAATCACCTTCTCGGGGGTGACAGACAAAATAATGTCATGTAAATGGGGCGCGATTTCGCCTTCCTCTGCCTTATTTTTTATGGGGGTAAAAACTGTCAGCCTTGCAGAAGGAATACTCGGTGCATTATCTTCTACCTCAACATTCTCAAAAATGGAAAAACAAATCCACCACATCTCTTAGCTTGCGAGACTGTCCCGTCATTAACACATATGCAGGAAAAACATGGGGAAATGCTTGAACCAATTTATCATCTGCTGTTTTGATTTCTGTGTTGTCTACTACCTCTAACACAGGAGTGACGTTACCACCAGCGATATCGTTCCCTAGTAGCAATGGGACTCCTTTTACTGGCAGTGTAGAAACTATACCAACACGGAAACGTCCTGATACCAAGTCTGACACTAAGTGGACCCAGTGTAATGGTACAGGTACGGTCTCTATCCCCTGTAATATGACATGCGAGCCACAATACGTTTCAGGAGACCAGGGTAAAGCATCAGTAACGATAATGACTGCGCCGCCGCGGTGACTTAAGATTTGTATGGGCTTTGGATCCGCTTGTTCTGTAGTTAACCTTTTTGGGATATTTTCACTTTTGGATGAATAACATGCCCAGACTGAACTACCTTCTACTCTGTCCCAGATGCTAATATATGCATATTATTATTAGTATTGGATAGAAAACACTCTGAAGTTTCTAAAACTGTTTGAATGATGTCTGTGAGTATAACAGAACTCATATGGCAGGCAAAAATCTGAGAAAGAATCCAAACAGGAAGTGAGAAATCGATTTTCAAAACAGTGCCTATTGAAATCCCAGTGAGATATGAATGAGGATGCACTTCCTAGGGCTTGCACTAGATGTCACCGTCTTTAGAAACTGGTTTGAGGATTCTACTATAAAGGAGGGGCTCATAATAGCTCTTTGAGTGAGTGGTCTGGCAGAGAGCCTTGTTCTCATGAGGCGCGCTCCCGACAGTGTTTGCTCTCGTTCCAATGCTTTTCTTCAGACAATGAAATTCTCCGGTTGGATCCTTATTGATGATTTATGTTAAAAACATCCTAAAGATTGATTGCATACGTCATTTGACTTGTTTCTACGGACTAACGGAACTTTTCAAGTTTTTGTCTGGAGGAAGTGCTCGCGCCTCATGAAGATGGATTACTGGGCTGAACACACTAAGAAGTTGCTGAAGGATGGGCTTTATGGAACAAATCAGTCATTTATTGTCGAACTAGGA
The DNA here is from genome assembly GCF_034236695.1 of Oncorhynchus nerka. Classification (NCBI taxonomy): domain Eukaryota; kingdom Metazoa; phylum Chordata; class Actinopteri; order Salmoniformes; family Salmonidae; genus Oncorhynchus; species Oncorhynchus nerka. The sequence goes on from NC_088396.1 coordinate 59,068,459, forward strand.
TTCCTGCGAGTGCCTTCTGATGAAGATCAAAGGCAAGTGAATATGTAGTGTTTTTTCTAGCTCCTGTTGATGCCAAAACGGAGGACATTCCTCTGGCTGTTTTGGGTTCTGAGCGTCGTTCTCAGATTATGCTTTTTCCGTAAAGTTTAAAAAAAATCTGACACAGCGGTTGAATAGAGGTTAACTTCATATGGCTGCAGGGGCAGCTTGGATGAAAAGGTGCCCATTGTAAACGGCTAATATATGCATATTATTATTAGTATTGGATAGAAAACACTAAAGTTTCCAAAACTGTCAAAATGTTGTCTCTGAGTATAACAGAACTGATATTGCAGGCGAAACCCTGAGGGAAATCAAAGCAGGGTGTGGCTTCTATTTTGATAACTCCATGTTCCATAGCCTCCCTTTGCTCCATTTAAAGGGATATGAACCAGATTCCTTTTCCTATCGCTTCCTCAAGGTGTCAGTCTTCAGACATAGTTTCAGGCTTTTATTTTGAAAAATGAGCCAGAATGATAACATCGTGTCAAGTGTTCACATGAGTTTTGCTCGTGCAACAGACAGCCATGGTTCTCCCCTCTCCTGTGAAAGACATTTGCGGTTGATATATTATCGACTATATATTTTAAAAACAACCTGAGGATTGATTATAAAAAACGTTTGACATGTTTCTGTGGACATTATGGAAACTATTTGGAATTTTCATCTGCGTTGTTGCGCTCTTTCCTTTGATTTCTGAACATAATGCGACAAACAAACGGAGGTATTTTGGATATAATAATCATCTTTATGGAACAAACGGAACGTTTGTTTCGTAACTGGGAGTCTCGTGAGTGAAAACATCCAAAGGTAAACGATTAATTTGATTGCTTTTCTGATTTGTGACTGAGCTACCTGATGCTAAGTGTACTGTTTTATCGTGCGATCAATAAACTTACAAACGCTTGGATTGCTTTCGCTGTAAAGCATAATTTAAAAATCTGACACGACAGGTGGATTAACAAAAAGGCTAAGCTGTGTTTTCCTATATTGCACTTGTGATTTCATGAATATAAATATTTATTGTATGTAGCGCTATGCTATTCAGCGGTTGTTGATGACACTTATCCAGATAGGGGGATTGCAGCCATAACAGGTTAAATCTATCTTTAATTCTGTGAATAACACTTGCACCTTTATCAATGTTTATTTGAAGTACTTCTGCAAAATCACCGGATGTTTTGGAATCAAAACATTACTGCACGTAACGCCAATGTAAACTGAGATTTTTGGATATAAATATGCACATTATCAAACAAAACTTACAGCAAAAACGTGTGCAAGTTCTCCCACTTAAAAAGATGAGGCCTGTAATTTTCATCACAGGTACACTTCAACTATGACAGACAAAATGAGAAAAAGAAAATCCAGAAAATCACGTAGGATATTTAATGAATTTATTTGCAAATTATGGTGGAAAATAAGTATTTGGTCACCTACAAACAGGCAATATTTCTGGCTCTCACAGACCTGTAACTTCTTCTTTAAGAGGCTCCTCTGTCCTCCACTCATTACCTGTATTAATGGCACCTGTTTGAACTTGTTATCAGTGTAAAAGACGGATTTCGTTCGAAGGTTTGGGGTTGTCAGAGGAAAAGCGACCTGAACGAGGCACTGATGCCGTAATCGTCCGGCCTTCAAAACAAGGCGCACCAAAGACAGTCGTGTGTCAAAGCGTACTCATCTGCCACTTTCTGTTCATTTAAATTAACTACAATTCTCTCAAGGAGGTTGCTTTTAAAATCCTCCAACAGCATCAACTCCCGAATATCAGCAAAGGTGTTAGCTTTGCTGACTGAGAACCAGCGATTAAACAGAGACTCTTTGTCCCTTGCAAACTCAAAAGTACGGTGACAGAGTTGTGTGGTTCTTGAAGCGCTGCCTATAAGCTTCAAGCACCAACTCAGAAGCCCGCAACAGTTGCTTTAACTATATCATACTGTAAACTGTCTTCCAGGGAGAGAGCTGCTACTACTTCCTGGGCTTTCCCAGACATTTTACATTGTAACAGGAGCTGACAAACCTTGAGTGGCCAATTGCAGCACAGCTGCCACACGCGCAAACCCAGAGAAATCGGAATCAACTTCCGACTCCCGGAATGGAGGGACTAAAGCAATATTTTTACTCACGTCAAAGTGGGCTTGAAGACTGGCAGGTTGGAGTTGCACTGGCGCCAGCGTCTAGCTCCAGTTGTCAGATCCTCACCTCCTTGTCAATTTCTATTTTCCTCATTTCTAAATCAAACTTCATCTGTCTCTGTCTTTTTGTGCCATTTCCAAACGGGCCAGCCTAGCCATCCCGTCTGACTGACCCGAATCAGAAGATAAAGGGTCATATTGGGGCAATGTAAAGGGGGTACGAGCAACCCCTTCCTCCGCGCTGTCCTCCGACTTGGCATCAGAAGGTCTACCCGTCTCTTTCCTGAAGCCTCCCTCTCGTCATCTTTCAACAAGAAAATTAGTTCTCATTACCCCTCCCTGACTTGCACCAAAAGCTCAGCCTTTAGGGCTTTCTCAGGGACGGAGAGTCCATAATGGTCAGCTATAGCGCAAAGGTCTACTTTACACAACCCCACCAACAGATCAATAAACTTGGAGTTTGAGGCAGCCATTTTGTAGACAGCAGCCTACTGAACACACGCAAACTAAACAAGTCATCCAAACTCACAACCTCTAGAAGAGGGAACGCAACACCCTGCTACAAATCAACTCCCCGTGGAGTGAAAGATGAATGGGATTGTAGGGTAGGGATGACTGAGACAGAATTTTACCGTTAACAGGGAATTTATTCCTAGACATGGTAATATGGGGAAAAGGGACGAAACCAAAGCAAATAAAAAGTTAGAGCCCCTTCTCCTACCTCACCTACCCACAACTAACCTAACTAGCACCGCCTGGAGCACTAACCAGAATACAGGGGATGGTCGCGCAGGTCTTACCTAATGTGTATAGACAGACATATACTATGGATGCCCGCAGGCCTCTTGCCTAAGCACTCCCAAGGTGCCCTTCCCCCCTGGGTACAAATGAAACAATAAACATAAGCACACAATTTCAATAATCAAAAACACCGTCCTATTGGCACACGCATACCTTAGAAGCAGTGGCTAAAAAAAATACTTAACAAAAACTGTCTGAGCAACAACCAACACAGGACATCAAAGAAGCTCTCTGAGCAACAACCAACACAGGACATCAAAGAAGCTCTCTGAGCAACAACCAACACAGGACATCAAAGAAGCTCTCTGAGCAACAACCAACACAGGACATCAAAGAAGCTCTCTGAGCAACAACCAACACAGGACATCAAAGAAGCTCTCTGAGCAACAACCAACACAGGACATCAAAGAACCTCTGAGCAACAACCAACACACAACATATCAATCAGCTCCCTCCTAACAAAGGAACACTGGCTTTTCTAGCTTCAGAAGGAGTCGGTAATTGAAGACGACTGTATCTCCTGACGAGAGGGCGGGTATAGGGGGCAGTATAAACAAGTCTATATACAATGTGAGCAAATGAGGTGAGAAGGGAGGTAAAGTCAAAAAAGGCCATGGTGGCAAAGTAAATACAATATAGCAAGTAAAACACTGGAATGGTAGTTTTGCAATGGAAGAATGTGCAAAGTAGAAATAAAAATAATGGGGTGCAAAGGAGCAAAATAAATAAATTAATTAAATACAGTTGGGAAAGAGGTAGTTGTTTGGGCTAAATTATAGGTGGGCTATGTACAGGTGCAGTAATCTGTAAGATGCTCTGACAGTTGGTGCTTAAAGCTAGTGAGGGAGATAAGTGTTTCCAGTTTCAGAGATTTTTATAGTTCGTTCCAGTCATTGGCAGCAGAGAACTGGAAGGAGAGGCGGCCAAAGAAAGAATTGGTTTTGGGGGTGACTAGAGAGATATACCTGCTGGAGCGTGTGCTACAGGTGGGAGATGCTATGGTGACCAGCGAGCTGAGATAAGGGGGGACTTTACCTAGCAGGGTCTTGTAGATGACATGGAGCCGGTGGGTTTGGCGACGAGTATGAAGTGAGCCAGCCAACGAGAGCGTACAGGTCGCAATGGTGGGTAGTATATGGGGCTTTGGTGACAAAACGGATTGCACTGTGATAGACTGCATCCAATTTGTTGAGTAGGGTATTGGAGGCTATTTTGTAAATGACATCGCCAAAGTCGAGGATTGGTAGGATGGTCAGTTTTACAAGGGTATGTTTGGCAGCATGAGTGAAGGATGCTTTGTTGCGAAATAGGAAGCCAATTCTAGATTTAACTTTGGATTGGAGATGTTTAATATGGGTCTGGAAGGAGAGTTTACAGTCTAACCAGACACCTAAATATTTGTAGTTGTCCACGTATTCTAAGTCAGAGCCGTCCAGAGTAGTGATGTTGGACAGGCGGGTAGGTGCAGGTAGCGATTGGTTGAAGAGCATGCATTTAGTTTTACTTGTATTTAAGAGCAATTGGAGGCCACGGAAGGAGAGTTGTATGGCATTGAAGCTTGCCTGGAGGGTTGTTAACACAGTGTCCAAAGAAGGGCCGGAAGTATACAGAATGGTGTCGTCTGCGTAGAGGTGGATCAGACTCACCAGCAGCAAGAGCGACCTCATTGATGTATATAGAGAAGAGAGTCGGTCCAAGAATTGAACCCTGTGGCACCCCCATAGAGACTGCCAGAGGTCCGGATAGCAGACCCTCCGATTTGACACACTGAACTCTATCAGAGAAGTAACAGCTTCCTATTTCGCAACAAAGCATCCTTCAAAGCATCCTTCACTCATGCTGCTGTAAACTGACTATCCTACCGATCCTTGACTTTGGTGATGTCATTTACAAAATAGCCTCCAACACTCTACTCAGCAAATTGGATGCAGTCTATCACGGTGCCATCTGTTTTGTCACCAAAGCCCCATATACTACCCACCACTGTGACCTGTATGCTCTCGTTGGCTGGCCCTCGCTTCATATTCTTAGCCAAACCCATTGGCTCCATCGATAAGTCTTTACTAGGTAAAGCCCCGCCTTATCTCAGCTCACTGGTCACCATTGCAGCACCCACCCATAGCACACACTCCAGCAGGTATTTTTCACTGGTCACCCCCAAAGCCAATTTGGCTGCCTTTCTTTCCAGTTCTCTGCTGCCAATGACTGGAACGATTTGCAAAAATCACTGAAGCTGGAGACTTATTTCTCCCTCACTAACTTTAAGCACCAGTTGTCAGAGCAGCTGACCGATCACTGAACCTGTAAATAGGCCATCTGTAAATAGCCCAACCAACTACCTCATCCCCATACTGTTATTTTTATTTATTTTTTTGCTCCTTTGCACATTCATCGTCTGCACATCTATCACTCCAGTGTTTAATTGCTAAATTGTAATTATTTCACCACAATGGCCTATTTATTGCCTTACCTCCCTTATCTTACCTCATTTACACACACTGTATATATACGTTTTCTATTGTGTTATTGACTATGTTTGTTTATTCCATGTGTAACTCTGTGTTGTTTGTGTCGCACTGCTTTGCTTTATCTTGGCCAGGTCACAGTTGTAAATGAGAACTTGTTCTCAACTAGCCTACCTGGTTAAATTAAGGCTAAATAAAAAAAAAAATAGATAAAGTCTATATACAGTGTGTGTAAATGAGGTAAGATAAGGGAGGTAGGGCAATAAATAGGCCATAGTGGCAAAATAATTACAATTGAGCAATTAAACACTGGAGTTAATCATAAGGCATACACCCCCGCACTTCTTCTTACCAGAGATGTTTCTGTCGGTGCGATGCGTGAAGAAACCGGTTGGCTGTACCGACTCTGATAAGGTATCCCGAGTGAGCTATGTTTCTGTGAAACAAAGAATGTTACAATCTCTGATGTCTCTCTGGAAGGGAACCCTTGCTCGGATTTCATCTACCTTGTTGGGTGGCTACTTCAAAGAATCTCAAATATAAAATATATTTGATTTATATAACACTTTTTTAGTTACATGATTCCATATGTGTTATTTGATAGTTTTGATGTCATCACCATTATTCTACAATGTAGAAAATAGTCAAATAAAGAAAAACCCTTGAATGAGTAGGTGTCCAAACTTGACTGGTACTGTATATAATATCTTTGTCATGTGAATGCTCTATATAAAAGTACCATCTATTTCAAATGTATCTGTTAATTGTTTTTGTAAACGTAAAAAAAAGCAGCTCTATGAGAATAATCATATGGAGGATGTGCCGTTTGTGTGTTAATGTATATGTACAGGTGTTTTTATTTATTTTTTAAATTCCAAACCTTTTCCTTGGGAACAAAAAAAAAAGTTTGTAGGAAATTGGGTTGGAAAATAGTTGAGTTATTGCCTAGACTGGTGAGGGTTAGGGAGAGAGTTGAGTTATTGACTAGACTGGTGAGGGTCAGGGAGAGAGTTGAGTTATTGACTAGACTGGTGAGGGTTAGGGAGAGAGTTGAGTTATTGACTAGACTGGTGAGGGTCAGGGTCAGGGAGAGAGTTGAGTTATTGACTAGACTGGTGAGGGTCAGGGTCAGGGAGAGAGTTGAGTTATTGACTAGACTGGTGAGGGTTAGGGAGAGAGTTGAGTTATTGACTAGACTGGTGAGGGTTAGGGAGAGAGTTGAGTTATTGACTAGACTGGTGAGGGTTAGGGAGAGAGTTGAGTTATTGACTAGACTGGTGAGGGTCAGGGAGAGAGTTGAGTTATTGACTAGACTGGTGAGGGTCAGGGAGAGAGTTGAGTTATTGACTAGACTGGTGAGGGTCAGGAAGAGAGTTGAGTTATTGACTAGACTGGTGAGGGTTAGGGAGAGAGTTGAGTTATTGACTAGACTGGTGAGGGTCAGGGTCAGGGAGAGAGTTGAGTTATTGACTAGACTGGTGAGGGTTAGGGAGAGAGTTGAGTTATTGACTAGACTGGTGAGGGTCAGGAAGAGAGTTGAGTTATTGACTAGACTGGTGAGGGTCAGGGTCAGGGAGAGAGTTGAGTTATTGACTAGACTGGTGAGGGTTAGGGAGAGAGTTGAGTTATTGCCTAGACTGGTGAGGGTCAGGGAGAGAGTTGAGTTATTGACTAGACTGGTGAGGGTCAGGGTCAGGGAGAGAGTTGAGTTATTGACTAGACTGGTGAGGGTTAGGGAGAGAGTTGAGTTATTGCCTAGACTGGTGAGGGTCAGGGAGAGAGTTGAGTTATTGACTAGACTGGTGAGGGTCAGGGAGAGAGTTGAGTTATTGACTAGACTGGTGAGGGTCAGGAAGAGAGTTGAGTTATTGACTAGACTGGTGAGGGTTAGGCATGCATGCGGTTGGTTGGTCGGTCTGCCTGAAATTTGATATAGATGATGTCTTAAAGATAATCAAAAGTCTTTGTACTTTATTTTTTTAAGTCTTGTTCATTTGTTAGACTATTGGTTAAAGGTGCAACACAATATTGATTATTAAATTACCTTGCATCTAGTTCAGTTTTATCAATCACTTAAAACATATTTAATAATTATCTCTTATCTTGCTTGATGACTGTGGGCATTTTTGCTTACTTTTCCAACTTCTAAAACCAAAGTAGTGCCCCTGAAAGCAACTGTGTATCATGTTTTAGGTTCTGATGTGTTGTTAAAGTAAGGTAAAACAAATTGTTTTCACACAACAAACATTATTTGTGATGGATGAAGTACTGACTTTATACACTGATTATACCACACATTAGGAACCCCCCCCCCCCCCTCTCGAATAATAAATAGTCTTTCCACAATATCTTTCTTTGACGTGTGTTTAAGGTGTTTCATCTCTGTCATTGTGTTGTACAGTGATCGGCTTCAACATGGAGACAGTGACGTACAAGAACCTGAAGTTCCAGGTGTGGGATCTTGGTGGGCAGACGGGAATCAGGTAATTGAATGAATACCACAACAAGCCTTTCATGCATACACTGAATATACCAATCATTAGGAGCACCTTCCAAATAATTAGTTGCACCCCACAGAACAGCCTCAATTCATCGGGGCACAGACTCTACAAGGTGTGGAAAACGTTCCACAAGGATGCTGGCCCAGGTTGACTCCAATGCTTCCCGCAGTTGGCTGGATGTCCTTTGGGTGGTGGACCATTCTTGAAACATGTGAAAAACCCATCAGCATTGCAGTTCTTTACATGAACCGGTGTACCTGGTACCTACTACCATACCCCATTCAAAAGCACTGAAATCTTTCATCTAGCCTATTCACCCTCTGAATGACACACACATAAAAATCCATGTCTCAATTGCCTCAAGGATTAAAAATCCTTATTTAACTTGTCTCCTCCCCTTCATCTACATGTCTCCTCCCCTTCATCTACATGTCTCCTCCCCTTCATCTACATGTCTCCTCCCCTTCATCTACATGTCTCCTCCCCTTCATCTACATGTCTCCTCCCCTTCATCTACATGTCTCCTCCCCTTCATCTACATGTCTCCTCCCCTTCATCTACATGTCTCCTCCCCTTCATCTACACTGATTGAAGTGGATTTAACAAGTAACATCAATAAGGGATCATAGCTTTCACCTGGTCAGTCCATGTCATGGAAAGAGGAAGTGTTCCTAATGTTTTGTATACTCCGTGTTTATCAGTGATACACATTGTTGCTACAGCATTTTGACATCTATTCCTGTGTTACTGTAGAGGGTCAACCACCAGCACCTCCAAGGTGTTATTGAAGATGACCCTCTCATCCACCTCCTTGCTACAGTCTGGGGTCTTCAGCAGGTCTAGAACTCCTCTCTTCAGCTCCGGAGGAGCAGTGGAGCTGAAGTCTAACACCTCAGTCAGGAAGTCCAGAAGCAGTTCTCCTCTCTGGTCCCCCTCAGTGAAACACTCAGTGATATCCATCTGAGACGGCAGCTTGTAGCTCTGGTAACTCACTGTCTTAGAGTCCAGGTAGGCTTTAATATCACCTGTAGTCACACACTGACTGATCTCTGTGTTACACAGCTGGGTCCTGAAGGTCCTCCACAGCTTTCCCCAGCCACTCTCATCTACAGACATGATACACATTATAACCTCCCATAGTAACAGAACCCCACAGTGTAACAACCACATATATGCTATTTAATGACTTAGTTCTAATAGTAACTCATGATAAATTTGTTGTAATATGTAATTCTATGTTCCACCTAAAGTAAGTATAACAGAGCTCTGGCATGGAGTCTGGTAACACTACAGATGCAATGCGTGTACATATACAGTCAAAAAGGCCAAGTCCTCTAATGCAGCACTCCATCACTCTCCTTCTTGGTCAAATAGCCATTACACACCCTGGGGGTGTGTTGGGTCATTGTCCATGTGACAAATAAAATTAGATTTGTTTTATTTGGGCTGCAATCGGAAGTGCAGTTAACTCTGCAGCAGAGGTAACTCTGGGTCTTCCTTTCCTGTGGCGGTCCTCATTAGAGCCAGTTTAAACATAGCGCTCGATAATTTTTGCAACTGCACTTGAAGAAACTTTCAAAGTTCATGAAATTTTCCAGATTGACTGACCTTCATGTCTTAAAGTAATGATGGACTGTTGTTTCTTTTTGCTTAAATTGTGCTGTTCTTGCCATAATATGGAATTGGTCTTTTACCATATAGAGCTATCTTCTGTATACCACCCCTACCTTATCACAACACAACTGATTGTGCCAAACACATTAAGGAGGAAAATAAATTCCACAAATTAACTTTTAATAGGGGTTGGTCAGGATCCACGTGTACGAAAAGCATGTTTGTACACGTGAAATGCATTCCAGGTGACTACCTCACGAAGCTGGTTGAGAGAATGCCAAGAGTGTGCAAAGCTCTCAAGGCAAAGGGTGGCTACTTTGAAGAATCTACATTTTGATTTGTTTACTACATGATTCCATATATGTTATTTCATAGTTTTCATGTCTTCACTATTATTCTACAATGTAGAAAATAGTAAACATAAAGAACAACCCTTGAATGAGTAGGTGTGTCCAAACGTTTGACTGTACATGAACTCAACTGACTCACCAGACACCAGAATTACAAGTAGTTTTCCATTCCTGTCCAGGAGGCTCTGGTAGAATGTGACTGTAGCACCTGGATCCTTCACGTAATACAACATCTGATGGAGTACAGGGGAACTCTCATGTTATTGTGATAGAAGACTGAATATGACTAGATAAATACACGGATATACAGTGGGGAGAACAAGTATTTGATAACCTGCAAAATCGGCAGTGTTTCCTACTTACAAGCCCTGAAACCTGAAGGATCTGGAGAAGGTCTGTATGGAGGAGTGGGCTAAAATCCCTGCTGCAGTGTGTGCAATCCTGGTCAAGAACTACAGGAAACGTATGATCTCTAATTGCAAAAAGGGTTTCTGTACCAAATATTAAGTTCTGCTTTTCTGATGTATCAAATACTTATCTCATGCAATAAAATGCAAATGAATGACTTAAAAATCATACAATGTGATTTTCTGGATTTTTGTTTTAGATTCCGTCTCCCACAGTTGAAGTTTACCTATGATAAAAATTACAGACCTCTACATGCTTTTTAAGTAGGAAAACCTGCAAAATCGGCAGTGTTACAAATACTTGTTCTCCCCACTGTATAAAAATGCAACATGCAACAATTTCAAACATTTTACTGAGTTACAGTTCATAAGGAAATTAGTCAATTTAAATAAATAAATTAGGCCCCTAGTCTGATCTATGGATTTCACGACTGGGAATAGAGATCTGTGACCAACAGATGCATATACAGTACCTTAAAATAAAAAAGGTAGGGGTGTGGATCAGAACACCAGTCATTATTCGGTGTGACCACCTCATGCAGCGTGACACATCTCCTTCGCATGGAGCTGATCAGGCTGTTGATTGTGGTCTGTTGAATGTTGCTCCACTCCTCTTCAATGGCTGTGTGAAGTTGCTGGATATTGGCAGGAACTGGAACATGCTGTCGTACACGTGGATCCTGACCAACCCAAACATGCTTAAATAGTTGAGTATGCAGGCCATGGAAAAACTGGGACATTTCCTGCATCTAGAAATTGCGTACAGATCCTTGTGACATGGGGCCATACAATATCATGCTGAAACAGGAGGTGATGGCAGTGAATGACTGGCACGAAAATGGGCTTGAGGATCTCGTCACGGTATCTCTGTGCATTCAAATTGCCATCGATAAAATGCAATTGTGTTCGTTGTCCGTAGCTTATGCCTGCCCGAATCACCCGGTACAGTTGAGAAAAGGATTCATCCGTGAAGGGCACACTCCAGCATGTCAGTTACAACGCCAAACTATAGTCCGGTCAAGACCCTGGAGAGGACGATGAGCAGATAAGCTTGACGGTTTGTGCTGAATTTGGTTGAATAAATCCACAGTTTCATCAGCTGTCCGGGTGGCTGGTCTACGACGATCCCGCCGGTGAAGAAGCCGTATGTGGCGGTCCTGGGCTGGCATTGTTATACGTTGTCTGTGGTCGTGAGGCTGGTTGAGCATACTGCCAAATTCTATAAAACGACACTAGGCGGCTTATGGTAGAGAAATGAACATTCAATTCTCTGACAAGCTCTGGTGGACAATCCTGCAGTCGGCGTGCCAATTGTACACTCCCCTCAACTTGAGACATCTGTGGCATTGTGTTGTGTGACAACTGCACATTTTAGAATGGCCTTATTGCCCCCAGCACAAGGTGCACCTGTGTAATTATCAGTGGCGGCCATTCAAGGCAGGTGGGACAGAGCTGGATGTAAACAAACAGAGCAATAAGCTTTTTGTGCATATGGAACATTTCTGGGATCTTTTATTTCAGCTCATGAAACACTTTACATGTTGCGTTTATATTTTTGTTCAGTGTAGCAATGTATTGCACTTATTGTAGTATACACACTATCCCCTATATACAGTTGAAGTCGGAAGTTTACATACACCTTAGCCAAATACATTTAAACTCAGTTGCACAATTCCTGACATTTAATCCTAGTAAAAAATCCCTGTTTTAGGTCAGTTAGGATCACCACTTTATTTTTAATAATGTGAAATGTCAGAATAATAGTAGTGATTTATTTCAGCTTTTATTTTTTTTATCACATTCCCAGTGGGTCAGAAGATTACATACACTCATTTAGTATTTGGTAGCATTGCCTTTAAATTGTTTAACTTGGGTCAAATGTTTTGGGTAGCCTTCCACAAGCTTCCCACAATAAGTTGTGTGAATTTTGGCCCATTCCTCTTGACAGAGCTAGTGTAACTGAGTCAGGTTTGTAGGCCTCCTTGCTCGCACACACTTTTTCAGTTCTGCCAACAAATTCTCTATAGGATTGAGGTCATGGCTTTGTGATGGCCACTCCAATACCTTGACTTTGTTGTCCTTAAGCCATTTTGCCACAACTTTGGAAGTATACTTGGGGTCATTATCCATTTGGAAGACCAATTTACGACCAAGCTTTAACTCCCTGACTGATGTCTTGAGATGTTGCTTCAATATTCCCACATACGTTTCATACTTCATGATGCCATCTATTTTGTGAAGTGCACCAGTCCCTCCTGCAGCAAAGCACCCCCACAACATGATGCTGTCACCCCCGTGCTTCACAGTTGGGATGGTGTTCTTCAGCTTGCAAGCCTCCCAAACATAATGATAGTCATTATGGCCAAACAGTTCTATTTTTGTTTCATCAGACCAGAGGACATTTCTCCAAAAAGTACAATCTTTGTCCCCATGTGCAGTTGCAAACCGTAGTCTGGCTTTTTTTATGGCGGTTTTGGAGCAGTAGCTTCTTGCTTGCTGAGCGGCCTTTCAGGTTATGTCAATATAGGACTCGTTTTACTGTGGATATAGATACTTTTGTTCCTCTTTCCTCCAGCATCTTCACAAGGTCATTTGCGATTGTTCTGGGATTGATTTGCACTTTCATCTCTAGGAGACAGAACGAGTCTCCTTCCTGAGCGGTATGACGGCTTCGTGGTCCCATGGTGTTTATACTTGTGTACTATTGTTTGTACAGATGGACGTGGTACCTTCAGACGTTTGGAAATTGCTCCCAAAGATGAACCAGACTTTTTTTCTGAGGTCTTGGCTGATTTCTTTTGATTTTCCCATGATGTTAAGCAAAGAGGCACTGAGTTTGAAGGTTTGACATACATCCACAGCATGCGCAAAGTAGATGCCCTAATCGACTTGCCAAAACTATAGTTAGTTAACAAGAAATGTGTGGAGTGGTTGAAAAACGAGTTTTAATGACTCCAAACTAAGTGTATGTAAACTTACAACTTCACCTGTAACTCCATCTGGGTAGTTCTACCTGTATCATGTGAATGAAGTCCATCTTCTTGGTCAAATGGTTCTCTCTCCAGTGCTTCTCAAACTCAGTGGCCGTCATCTTGTTCCAAGTGAATTTAATGTAGTCTAGGTTTGGTTTCTGGGACACCAACACTACACAAGATAAAGATATATGAAGTAACAGTACATTCATATAATTACAGAGCTAATCATACTGAACTATATACCAGTATAGAGATGTAATCATCCTGAACTACACTACTGGTCAAACATTTTAGAACACCTAATCATTCAAAGGTTTTTCTTTATTTGTTTACATTGTAAAATAACAGTGAAGACATCAAAACTATGAAATAACACATGGAATCATGTAGTAACCAAAAAAAGTGTTCAACAAATCAAAATATATTTTATATTTGAGATTAGACAAATAGCCACCCTTTGCCTTGATGACAGCTTTGCACACTCTTGGCATTGCACACCTTTTTGGTTACTACACAATTCCATGTGTTATTTCATAGTTTTGATGTCTTAACTATTATTCTACAATGTAGAAAATAGTAAAAATAAAGAAAAACCTGTGTAATCACACTGAACTACATGCCCGTGTAGAGGTGTAATCACACTGAACTACATGCCCGTGTAGAGGTGTAATCACACTGAACTACATGCCCGTGTAGAGGTGTAATCACACTGAACTACATGCCCGTGTAGAGGTGTAATCACACTGAACTACATGCCCGTGTAGAGGTGTAATCACACTGAACTACATGCCCGTGTAGAGGTGTAATCACACTGAACTACATGCCCGTGTAGAGGTGTAATCACACTGAACTACATGCCCGTGTAGAGGTGTAATCACACTGCACTACATGCCAGTGTAGAGGTGTAATATAAATGCAACATGTAAAGTGTTGATACCATGTTTCATGAGCTGAAATAAAAAATCCCCAAAATGTTCCATACACAAAAAGCTTATTTCTCTCCAACTTTATGCAGAAATTTGTTTACATTCATGTTAGTGAGCATTTCTCCTTTACCAAGATAATCCATCTATCTGACAAGTGTGGTATATCAAGAAGCTGATTTAACAGCATGATCATTACACAGATGCACCCTGGGGACAATGAAAAGCCACTCTAAGATGTGCAATTTTGTCACAACACAACAGATGTCTCAAGTTTTGAGGGACCGTGAAATTGGCATGCTGACTGCAGGAATGTCCACCAGAGCTGTTGCCAGAGAAGTTAATGTTCATTTCTCTTCCATAAGTCGCCTCCAACTTCGATTTAGAGAATTTGGCAGTATGCCCAACCGGCCTCACAACCGCAGATCATGTGTAACCACGCCACCCCAAGACCTCCTCAACCACAGACCATGTGTAACCACGCCACCCCAAGACCTCCACATCCGGCTTCTTCACCTGCAGGATCGGTGTTGCATGTTGATTTATATTGTTGTTCAGCGTATATACAGTAGGGCAAAAAAGTATTTAGTCAGCCACCAATTGTGCAAGTTCTCCCACTTAAAAAGATGAGAGAGGCCTGTAATTTTCATCATAGGTACACTTCAACTAGAAAAAAAAATCCAGAAAATCACATTGTAGGATTTTTAATGAATTTATTTGCAAATTATGGTGGAAAATAAGTATTTGGTCAATAACAAAAGTTTATCTCATTACTTTGTCATATACCCTTTGTTGGCAATGACAGAGGTCAAACGTTTTCTGTAAGTCTTCACAAGGTTTTCACACACTGTTGCTGGTATTTTGGCCCATCTCCTCTAGAGCAGCGATGTTTTGGGGCCGTTGCTGGGCAACACAGACTTTCAACTCCCTCCAAAGATTTTCTATGGGGTTGAGATCTGGAGACTGGCTAGACCACTCCAGGATCTTGAAATGCTTCTTACGAAGCCACTCCTTCGTTGCCCGGGCGGTGTGTTTGGGATCATTGTCATGCTGAAAGACCCAGCCACATTTCATCTTCAATGCCCTTGCTGGTGGAAAGAGGTTTTCACTCAAAATCTCATGATACATGGCCGTATTCATTCTTTCCTAAACACGGATCAGTCGTCCTGGTCCCTTTGCAGAAAAACAGCCCCAAACCATGATGTTTCACAGTAGGTATGGTGTTCTTTGGATGAAACTCAGCATTCTTTGTCCTCCAAACACGACAAGTTGAGTTTTTACCAAAAAGTTATATTTTGGTTTCATCTGACCATATGACATTCTCCCAATCTTCTTCTGGATCATCCAAATGCTCTCTAGCAAACTTCAGACGGGCCTGGACATGTACTGGCTTAAGCAGGGGGACACGTCTGGCACTGCAGGATTTGAGTCCCTGGCGGCATTGTGTGTTACTGATGGTAGGCTTTGTTACTTTGGTCCCAGCTCTCTGCAGGTCATTCACTAGCTCCCCCGTGTGGTTCTGGGATTTTTGCTCACCGTTCTTGTGATCATTTTGACCCCACGGGGTGAGATCTTGGAGCCCGAGATCGAGGGAGATTATCAGTGGTGTTGTATGTCTTCCATTTCCTAATAATTGCTCCCACAGTTGATTTATTCAAACCAAGCTGCTTACCTATAGCAGATTCAGTCTTCCCAGCCTGGTGCAGGTCTACAATTTTGTTTCTGGTGTCCTTTGACAGCTCTTTGGTCTTGGCCATAGTGGAGTTTGGAGTGTGACTGTTTGAGGTTGTGGACAGGTGTCTTTTATACTGATAACAAGTTCAAACAGGTGCCATTAATACAGGTAATAAGTGGAGGACAGAGGAGCCTCTTAAAGAAGAAGTTACAGGTCTGTGAGAGCCAGAAATCTTGCCTGTTTGTAGGTGACCAAATACTTCTTTTCCACCATAATTTGAAAATAAATTCATAAAAAATCCTACAATGTGTTTTTCTGGATTTTTTTCCCTCATTTTGTCTGTCATAGTTGAAGTGTACCTATGATGAAAATTACAGGCCTCTCATCTTTTTAAGTGGGAGAACTTGCACAATTGGTGGCTGACTAAATACTTTTTTGCCCCACTGTACCCATAGAGAATTCAGTATGATTATATATACCCTTATAGAGGTGGAGCTGCTGGGCGCTGGGTTCCACCACCTGGTTGTCCACGGTTACTGAAGGATGCTTCAGATGCAGCTGAGAGAACATCTCAAGGTCAATCTCACCTGAGGAGAGGACAGGTGATGTTGGTAAAATGAGAAACACATACTGTAGGTCTCACCCGAGAACAGCTGAGACAATCCTACAGGTATGTCTATCTCACCTGAGGAGAGGACAGGTAATGTACAGTATGTATTATGTTGTGTATAATGACCAGTGTCTATTTTTGTATACAGCAGTACTGTGTGTTAAAGTCCGTCAATGTCCCCCTTCGGGACATTAAAGTTCCTCCTATTCTATCCTATTATAGGAAGAGAAACACTGTGCAGGAATGAGGGCTTTTGTACTAGATACAGATCCAGAGCCCGTGAACTGAAAGTAAATCAGAGTCCTCATAGTTTCATTGATTGGATTGAAACAGGATTGAAACATATTTCTTTAGCTACTTGGAAGAGACTCACTCTGCCGAAAGACTTGTGAAAGGGGACATTGAGGTGAATGAGTATCTGACAGCTGGATAGCGGTCTACAAGATGGAGAATGATTACAAGTGTTCAAAAATACATGTGACCCTAATCAGGTATGAAGCAAATATCAAAAAGTGTTTGTCTTTCAAACATAAAGAGTAAGATCTACAGGACGTTTCAAAGTCATGTCATTTTATCATGACTAATCATGTCAGCTACCCAATAAGTAAATCATGGATATCAGTGATCATTTGTCATCATTTCTTGACACTGGAGGTGCTCAAGTTCAGAACGACTGACAGTCAAAACCCATACAGCAGTATGAAGCGCAGAGACACAGCTCTGACATAACTTAGGTAGCCTAGCGGTTAAAAGTCTTGGGACAGTAAGCAAAAGGTTGCCGGTTTGAATCCCCGAGCCGACTAGGTGAAACATTGTTAATGTGCCCTTGAGCAAGGCACTTAATCGTAATTGCTCCTGTAAGTCGCTCTGCATTTGATAAGTGTCTGCTAAATAGTTACAATGTAATAGCATGTTACTGTACAGCCACTGCATTCCAATTTAGGCTTTTATCAGTGCCCAAATCAGCCATTTTCAACCCGTACAATTGTAGAGGGTTAAACAAAGAGTAAATATTTGAATTTTCTCAACTAAATGTTTATCTATGATAGTTTAATCCTTTGACACCATGGTTCTTCCTCACCTGCTCCACTTCCCACTCCCATCACATTAAGATTGGCTTTTCCCTCTCCAATGCTGGGGAAGAAACAGGCAGGACATTGTGCTTTCAGGAAAGGTACTCGTACTACCATGAAACATATACTGTGTAAGATCCTCAAATACTTAATGACATCCAAAGTTATGCCCTTGTGATGTTCTGTCTAACACGGGGTTAAGTGTCCTTGGAATTGTAGCCATAATTGGGCTACTATGTCATTACTGTTACCTGGCTAGTGTATCAGAACTGTTACCTGGCTACTATGTCAGAACTGTTACCTGGCTAGTGTATCAGAACTGTTACCTGGCTAGTGTGTCAGAACTGTTACCTGGCTACTATGTCAGAACTGTTACCTGGCTAGTGTGTCAGAACTGTTACCTGGCTAGTGTGTCAGAACTGTTACCTGGCTAGTGTGTCAGAACTGTTACCTGGCTACTATGTCAGAACTGTTACCTGGCTAGTGTATCAGAACTGTTGTCTGGCTAGTGTGTCAGAACTGTTACCTGGCTAGTGTATCAGAACTGTTGTCTGACTACTGTGTCAGAACTGTTACCTGGCTAGTGTATCAGAACTGTTACCTGGCTAGTGTGTCAGAACTGTTACCTGGCTAGTGTGTCAGAACTGTTGTCTGGCTAGTGTATCAGAACTGTTACCTGGCTAGTGTATCAGAACTGTTACCTGGCTAGTGTATCAGCACTGTTGTCTGGCTAGTGTATCAGAACTGTTACCTGGCTAGTGTATCAGAACTGTTGTCTGGCTAGTGTATCAGAACTGTTGTCTGGCTAGTGTGTCAGCACTGTTGTCTGGCTAGTGTATCAGCACTGTTGTCTGGCTAGTGTGTCAGCACTGTTGTCTGGCTAGTGTGTCAGAACTGTTACCTGGCTAGTGTGTCAGAACTGTTGTCTGGCTAGTGTGTCAGAACTGTTGTCTGGCTAGTGTGTCAGAACTGTTACCTGGCTAGTATGTCATTACTGTTACCTGGCTAGTGTATCAGAACTGTTACCTGGCTACTATGTCATTACTGTTACCTGGCTACTATGTCAGAACTGTTACCTGGCTAGTGTATCAGAACTGTTACCTGGCTAGTGTATCAGAACTGTTGTCTGGCTAGTGTATCATAGCTGTTGTCTGGCTACTATGTCATTACTGTTACCTGGCTACTATGTCATTACTGTTGTCTGGCTAGTGTATCAGAACTGTTACCTGGCTAGTGTATCAGAACTGTTGTCTGGCTAGTGTATCAGAACTGTTACCTGGCTAGTATGTCATTACTGTTACCTGGCTAGTGTATCAGCACTGTTGTCTGGCTAGTGTATCAGCACTGTTACCTGGCTAGTATGTCATTACTGTTACCTGGCTAGTGTATCAGAACTGTTGTCTGGCTAGTGTATCAGAACTGTTGTCTGGCTAGTGTATCAGAACTGTTACCTGGCTAGTGTATCAGCACTGTTACCTGGCTAGTGTATCAGCACTGTTACCTGGCTAGTGTATCAGAACTGTTGTCTGGCTAGTGTATCAGAACTGTTACCTGGCTAGTGTATCAGCACTGTTACCTGGCTAGTGTATCAGAACTGTTACCTGGCTAGTGTATCAGAACTGTTGTCTGGCTAGTGTATCAGAACTGTTACCTGGCTAGTGTATCAGAACTGTTGTCTGGCTAGTGTATCAGCACTGTTACCTGGCTAGTGTATCAAGAACTGTTACCTGGCTAGTGTATCAGAACTGTTACCTGGCTAGTGTATCAGAACTGTTACCTGGCTAGTGTATCAGCACTGTTACCTGGCTAGTGTATCAGAACTGTTACCTGGCTAGTGTATCAGAACTGTTACCTGGCTAGTGTATCAGAAATGTTGTCTGGCTAGTGTATCAGAACTGTTACCTGGCTAGTGTATCAGAACTGTTACCTGGCTAGTGTATCAGAACTGTTACCTGGCTAGTGTATCAGAACTGTTAACTGGCTAGTGTATCAGCACTGTTACCTGGCTAGTGTATCAGAACTGTTGTCTGGCTAGTGTATCAGAACTGTTACCTGGCTAGTGTATCAGCACTGTTACCTGGCTAGTGTATCAGAACTGTTACCTGGCTAGTGTATCAG
Organism: Oncorhynchus nerka; assembly: GCF_034236695.1. Classification (NCBI taxonomy): domain Eukaryota; kingdom Metazoa; phylum Chordata; class Actinopteri; order Salmoniformes; family Salmonidae; genus Oncorhynchus; species Oncorhynchus nerka. The sequence goes on from NC_088396.1 coordinate 59,088,148, forward strand.
AACAGTTACCTGGCTAGTGTATCAGAACTGTTACCTGGCTAGTGTATCAGAACTGTTACCTGGCTAGTGTATCAGAACTGTTACCTGGCTAGTGTGTCAGAACTGTTACCTGGCTAGTGTATCAGAACTGTTACCTGGCTAGTGTATCAGAACTGTTACCTGGCTACTATGTCATTACTGTTACCTGGCTACTATGTCAGAACTGTTACCTGGCTAGTGTATCAGAACTGTTACCTGGCTAGTGTATCAGAACTGTTGTCTGGCTAGTGTATCATAGCTGTTGTCAGAACTGTTACCTGGCTAGCTACTATGTCATTACTGTTACCTGGCTACTATGTCATTACTGTTGTCTGGCTAGTGTATCAGAACTGTTACCTGGCTAGTGTATCAGAACTGTTGTCTGGCTAGTGTATCAGAACTGTTGTCTGGCTAGTATGTCAGCACTGTTGTCTGGCTAGTGTATCGGCACTGTTACCTGGCTAGTATGTCATTACTGTTACCTGGCTAGTGTATCAGCACTGTTGTCTGGCTAGTGTATCAGCACTGTTACCTGGCTAGTATGTCATTACTGTTACCTGGCTAGTGTATCAGAACTGTTGTCTGGCTAGTGTATCAGAACTGTTGTCTGGCTAGTGTATCAGAACTGTTACCTGGCTAGTGTATCAGCACTGTTACCTGGCTAGTGTATCAGCACTGTTACCTGGCTAGTGTATCAGCACTGTTACCTGGCTAGTGTATCAGCACTGTTGTCTGGCTAGTGTATCAGAACTGTTACCTGGCTAGTGTATCAGCACTGTTACCTGGCTAGTGTATCAGCACTGTTGTCTGGCTAGTGTATCAGCACTGTTACCTGGCTAGTGTATCAGCACTGTTGTCTGGCTAGTGTATCAGCACTGTTACCTGGCTAGTGTATCAGCACTGTTACCTGGCTAGTGTATCAGAACTGTTGTCTGGCTAGTGTATCAGAACTGTTGTCTGGCTAGTTTATCAGAACTGTTACCTGGCTAGTGTATCAGAACTGTTGTCTGGCTAGTGTATCAGCACTGTTACCTGGCTAGTGTATCAGAACTGTTACCTGGCTAGTGTATCAGAACTGTTGTCTGGCTAGTGTATCAGAACTGTTACCTGGCTAGTGTATCAGAACTGTTGTCTGGCTAGTGTATCAGAACTGTTGTCTGGCTAGTGTATCAGAACTGTTACCTGGCTAGTGTATCAGCACTGTTACCTGGCTAGTGTATCAGAACTGTTACCTGGCTAGTGTATCAGAACTGTTACCTGGCTAGTGTATCAGAACTGTTACCTGGCTAGTGTATCAGAACTGTTGTCTGGCTAGTGTATCAGAACTGTTGTCTGGCTAGTGTATCAGCACTGTTGTCTGGCTAGTGTATCAGCACTGTTACCTGGCTAGTGTAGAACTCAGAACTGTTACCTGGCTAGTGTATCAGCACTGTTACCTGGTGTATCAGCACTGTTGTCTGGCTAGTGTATCAGAACTGTTACCTGGCTAGTGTATCAGAACTGTTACCTGGCTCAGAACTGTTACCTGGCTAGTGTATCAGAACTGTTACCTGGCTAGTGTATCAGAACTGTTACCTGGCTAGTGTATCAGCACTGTTACCTGGCTAGTGTATCAGCACTGTTACCTGGCTAGTGTTTCAGAACTGTTACCTGGCTAGTGTATCAGAACTGTTACCTGGCTAGTGTATCAGAACTGTTACCTGGCTTGTCAGAACTGTTACCTGGCTAGTGTATCAGAACTGTTACCTGGCTAGTGTATCAGAACTGTTACCTGGCTAGTGTATCAGGCTAACTGTTACCTGGCTAGTGTATCAGCACTGTTGTCTGGCTAGTGTATCAGAACTGTTACAGAACTGTTACTGGCTAGTGTATCAGAACTGTTACACTGTTACCTGGCTAGTGTATCAGAACTGTTACCTGGCTACAGAACTGTTACCTGGCTAGTGTATCAGAACTGTTACCTGGCTTGTCTGTTACCTGGCTAGTGTATCAGAACTGTTACTGGCTTGTATCACCTGGCTAGTGTATCAGAACTGTTACCTGGCTAGTGTATCAGAACTGTTACCTGGCTAGTGTATCAGCACTGTTACCTGGCAGAACTGTTACCTGGCTGTATCAGAACTGTTACCTGGCTAGTGTATCAGAACTGTTACCTGTTACCTGGCTAGTGTATCAGAACTGTTACCTGGCTAGTGTATCAGAACTGTTACCTGGCTAGTGTATCAGAACTGTTACCTGGCTAGTGTATCAGCACTGTTACAGATCACTGTTACCTGGCTAGTGTATCAGAACTGTTACCTGGCTAGTGTATCAGAACTGTTACCTGGCTAGTGTATCAGAACTGTTACCTGGCTAGTGTATCAGAACTGTTACCTGGCTAGTGTATCAGAACTGTTACCTGGCTAGTGTATCAGAACTGTTACCTGGCTTGTATCAGACTGTTACCTGGCTATCAGAACTGTTACCTGGCTAGTGTATCAGAACTGTTACCTGGCTAGTGTATCAGAACTGTTACCTGGCTAGTGTATCAGAACTGTTACCTGGCTAGTGTATCAGAACTGTTACCTGGCTAGTGTATCAGAACTGTTACCTGGCTAGTGTATCAGAACCTGGCTAGTGTGTCAGAACTGTTACCTGGCTAGTGTATCAGAACTGTTACCTGGCTAGTGTATCAGAACTGTTACCTGGCTGTTAGTGTATCAGAACTGTTACCTGGCTAGTGTATCAGCACTGTTACCTGGCTAGTATCAGAACTGTTACCTGGCTAGTGTATCAGAACTGTTACAGAACTGTTACCTGGCTAGTGTATCAGAACTGTTACCTGGCTAGTGTATCAGAACTGTTACCTGGCTAGTGTGTCAGAACTGTTACCTGGCTAGTGTATCAGAACTGTTACCTGGCTAGTGTATCAGAACTGTTACCTGGCTAGTGTATCAGAACTGTTACCTGGCTAGTGTATCAGAACTGTTACAGCACTGTTACCTGGCTAGTGTATCAGAACTGTTACCTGGCTAGTGTAGAACTGTTACCTGGCAGTGTATCAGAACTGTTACCTGGCTAGTGTATCAGAACTGTTACCTGGCTAGTGTATCAGAACTGTTACCTGGCTAGAACTGTTACCTGGCTAGTGTATCAGAACTGTTACCTGGCTAGTGTATCAGAACTGTTGGCTACAGAACTGTTACCTGGCTAGTGTATCAGAACTGTTACCTGGCTAGTGTATCAGAACTGTTACCTGGCTAGTGTATCAGCACTGTTACCTGGCTAGTGTATCAGCACTGTTACCTGGCTAGTGTATCAGCACTGTTACCTGGCTAGTGTATCAGAACTGTTACCTGGCTAGTGTATCAGAACTGTTACCTGGCTAGTGTATCAGAACTGTTACCTGGCTAGTGTATCAGAACTGTTACCTGGCTAGTGTATCAGAACTGTTACCTGGCTAGTGTATCAGCACTGTTACCTGGCTAGTGTATCAGAACTGTTACCTGGCTAGTGTATCAGAACTGTTACCTGGCTAGTGTATCAGAACTGTTACCTGGCTAGTGTATCAGAACTGTTACCTGGCTAGTGTATCAGAACTGTTACCTGGCTAGTGTATCAGTGTATCACTGTTACCTGGCTAGTGTATCAGCACTGTTACCTGGCTAGTGTATCAGCACTGTTACCTGGCTAGTGTATCAGAACTGTTACCTGGCTAGTGTATCAGAACCTGGCTTACCTGGCTGGCTAGTGTATCAGACTGTTACCTGGCTAGTGTATCAGAACTGTTACTGTGTATCAGAACTGTTACCTGGCTAGTGTATCAGACTGTTGTCTGGCTATCAGCACTGTTACCTGGCTAGTGTATCAGAACTGTTACCTGGCTAGTGTATCAGAACTGTTACAGCTGTTGTCTGGCTAGTGTATCAGAACTGTTACCTGGCTAGTGTATCAGCTGTTGTCTGGCTAGTGTATCAGAACTGTTACCTGGCTAGTGTATCAGAACTGTTAGTGTATCAGAACTGTTGTCTGGCTAGTGTATCAGAACTACCTGGCTAGTGTATCAGAACTGTTACCTGGCTAGTGTATCAGCACTGTTGTCTGGCTAGTGTATCAGAACTGTTACCTGGCTAGTGTATCAGAACTGTTACCTGGCTAGTGTATCAGAACTGTTACCTGGCTAGTGTATCAGAACTGTTACTGGCTAGTGTATCAGAACTGTTACCTGGCTAGTGTATCAGAACTGTTACCTGGCTAGTGTATCAGCACTGTTACCTGGCTAGTGTATCAGAACTGTTGTCTGGCTAGTGTATCAGAACTGTTACCTGGCTAGTGTATCAGAACTGTTACCTGGCTAGTGTATCAGAACTGTTACCTGGCTAGTGTATCAGCACTGTTACCTGGCTAGTGTATCAGAACTGTTACCTGGCTAGTGTATCAGAAGTGTATCAGAACTGTTACCTGGCTAGTGTATCAGAACTGTTACCTGGCTAACAGAACTGTTACCTGGCTAGTGTATCAGAACTGTTGTCTGGCTAGTGTATCAGAACTGTTACCTGGCTAGTGTATCAGAACTGTTACCTGGCTAGTGTATCAGAACTGTTACCTGGCTAGTGTATCAGAACTGTTACCTGGCTAGTGTATCAGAACTGTTACCTGGCTAGTGTATCAGAACTGTTACCTGGCTAGTGTATCAGAACTGTTACCTGGCTAGTGTATCAGCACTGTTACCTGGCTAGTGTATCAGAACTGTTACCTGGCTAGTGTATCAGAACTGTTACCTGGCTAGTGTATCAGCACTGTTACCTGGCTAGTGTATCAGCACTGTTACCTGGCTAGTGTATCAGAACTGTTACCTGGCTAGTGTATCAGAACTGTTACCTGGCTAGTGTATCAGCACTGTTACCTGGCTAGTGTATCAGAACTGTTACCTGGCTAGTGTATCAGAACTGTTACCTGGCTAGTGTATCAGAACTGTTACCTGGCTAGTGTATCAGAACTGTTACCTGGCTAGTGTATCAGCACTGAGAACTGTTGTCCTGGCTAGTGTATCAGAACTGTTACCTGGCTAGTGTATCAGAACTGTTACCTGGCTAGTGTATCAGCACTGTTACCTGTTACCTGCTAGTGTATCAGCACTGTTACCTGGCTAGTGTATCAGCACTG